>NW_006799037.1:3149637-3169024 GCF_000442215.2 Lipotes vexillifer | reverse complement strand
GAAAGAGTTCAGGGTTAGCTGGCCAATGAGTAATGGGTAATAAAGGACTCATGGTGGAACTCACTCTCTTAAATCATCCTCTACAGGAAGACTGCAACTTAGTACTGCCACCCATCCTCTGACCAGTCTTCTCTTTCCCCCGCTCCATACACACACACACACAGGCACATCAGTCCTGAAAAGCAAAACTCTCTAAAAGTAGAGTCAGAAGCTGGCACCTCTAGCTGCTCCCCATAACAGCCGCAGAGATTCATTCATCATCAAGAAAGCCCACTAGCGAAAAGTTTTCAAGCCTCCCTGGCCCACCAATCCTTGGGTTTTCCTTGCCCCTTCCCCTAGGGGCATTAAGAACAGAACCAGTTTCAGGGGTGGCTTTCAAACCGTTTACAGGTTTCAACACCAGTCCAGTCACACAGAGGGAAGGGGGAAAAGAAGACAAAACTGGCAGGGGGAGGGGGGGGGGGGCCATGGGGGAAGGAAGAAGCAATAAGACCAGTTGACCAGGCAAGGCCAAAGTGCAAGGGCTGCCTGGCAGGCCCTGCCCAGCTGGGCTCCTCCAACAGATTTACTGACATGACGTCAGTGGCTCCAGTCCAGCTTTTCTTTGGTAGCTTTTACCACTTGCCTCCCCTGTGTTAGGGAGCCACAGGACCATAAAGAAAAATTCCCGTTGTGAAACAAGTTTAACCTCGGGGCACAGAGGCCTGCCTGTAAATTATAGGGCTCCTCACCCTCTCTCTGTGCCCCTGGAGGAAGGGGAAGGGAATAAACCCCTACTCTACTGTACTTTTCTTCACACAGAGGAACCATTAAATGAAGCTTGCTGCCTTTTAAAAAAAAAAAGGGGGGGGGTGCGGTGGGAAGGGGTGTGGTAGTGATATTAAATGAGTACACAAAGTTTCACAGGACAGGATGCTGGTTAATTTCTCAGGGCTGTCATGAATGATGATAATTTCAGTACTACTCACTCATTCTGTTGTGAGGCTGTGTTGGCTGGACTGTGAACGCATAGGGCTTTGTTTCACCAACAAAACAAAAAAGTATTACTGAAACTGAAACTCCAGGCCTGAATGGAACCTCTGAAGAGAGCACTGTAGATGTATTTAAAATGAGATTTTCTTTTGGCCTAAGTGCATATTCTGTGATGCACCAACAGGGGCATCAAACAATTTCCAAAAAGCAAAGACAGAAATTACTAAAAATAAGTATAATAGGAGACTCATTAAACAAAAACACTCATTTTAGACTTAAAGGCTTACTATTGTATTCCCACAACAGCAGAATAGCCGTGTTCCATCTAGGACTCCAGTGCATAAAGCTGCCGAAAACTAGAGCTTTAAAATTTTTTAGCTTATAAAAATAATGTATTAGTGATAAATTCTTTAAATGAGTGAGAGATTAAATATATTCTATTTTAAACACTTTAGAAGAGAAAGGTACAAAACTTAATTCAACCAGTATTTATTCAAACACATGTGTGTAAGTTGACCCCAACAATATCATCAAAATATAGCTTGCAGTCTGAATGACTCAGAGTGGTAATAAGATAAGGAATCTCTCACCTTCTGGTTATTTAAACAAGGCACAGAACAAACCATCAGGGAGACAGGACTGAAAGCAATGATTAAAGTCTTCTGTGAAGCCTAAATTAATGTGAGCTTTGGCCTTCAAGATGAGAATCAAGCCATGAACTGTCCTGGGGGAATTCTTCAGTTTGGCCTTTTTCGTAGGGGAGAAAAGGACATGATGACAAGCACAAGAGTGGAAATGGCAGAATGAGAGCCAAAGGGGCCAAACATGAGACAAGTGTGCAAGGAAAGTTTTTATCATGGACCAAAAAGTTGACATGGTAGGTGGGATCCATTTCTGAAGGGAGCAAGGGGTGTGTGACAGAGACCCTACCCAAGTTGTAGCTCTGAAATAGCATTTCCCACTAAAAGAAACCAAGCTCTGCAGAAATGGTTCATTCTAAATCCAAGAATACAAAAGACACAGGATAGCAAGGAAGCTGCTATCAATAAGGGTCACATCAAAAGGACACAGGAGCCAACTAAAGAAATTCCCACTGCCCAAAGATTGTACAATTTGAGCATCAATAGGAAGAGGAAACTACACAGAGTCAAAAACATCGGACAGGGCTTCCCTGCCGGCGCAGTGGTCGGGAGTCCGCCTGCCAATGCAGGGGACGCGGGTTCGTGCCCTGGTCGGGGTCAGCCCAACTCTTTCTCATGCAGCCAGGCTAGCGTTTGTCTCCGTCTGCCAGGACCTGTCTTATCTGGTACCTGAGACTTTCAACCCTAAGAGCAGGATCTGTTCAGTCAGAAAATACAGCTTGGGATCCAGGGAACTTTCTACATCAGAAGAAAAAGTAGACAGACAAGAAGATGCCTTTAGTTTGACAAAACCCAAAAAAAAAAAAAAAAAAAAAACCGACAATTTTAAATCCACGATTGCATAATGATATTCAAACATACAAACAAACAAAAGAAACCACATACCTGCCTTTTCTGTACAACTATATGCCAGGTTAACCAAACAATTGATGACAGAAAGTTTCTATAAGAGTATTGAAGTAGGAATGAGAGGACTGGAATATGACCAGTTTACGAAGCCCATATGAAACAACAGATACAGGCAGAGATCATAAATCAGTGGCTAACACACAAAGAAAGAGACAACTGGACATCATGTGCCTCCTGGTGATGGAATATTTCTACCTTAAAAAACAAAAAACATTAAACCTCAAACAGACCAAGCTTCTAGGTCTAAATTCCAATTTATAGGAGATACAGAGGATAGTGGAGCATGATAAACAGCACTAAGAGAATGCAACTGCAAAATCCAGCATGAGCGAAACTCGACAAGAGAAACAGGCTTTTATAAACACATCATCCGCAAGGAGGAATAAAGGAGGGAAGAGATCTTCAAAGAGTTTTAAGAAACAGAACAACCAAAGATAACCTTTGATCTTGTTTGGACCCTGATTTAAACAAACCAACTATGGAAAAACAGTGATGAGACAATCAAGGAAAACTAAAGATCCACTAGATATTTTACATTAAGGAATTATTATTAAAATATTGGTGCGATGATATTACAGTTGGTGTTTTTTAAAAAGAGTTATATTTTTAAAACACATACTAAACCTTTACAGATAAAATGGTATGACACCTGGGATTGTTTCAAAATAATCTAGTGGAAAAGGAACCAGGGATTTAGAAGAAACAAGAATGGCCACGGGGTGATGATTGTTGCTAAGTCATGATGGTCCAGGGACGTTCACTGCCCTCTACTATACTGAACTTTTCATAATAAAAATTTTGAAAATCTAAAATAAATAAAAATAAGGCACTGCTCCTGTCCCCCTCCTTCAAAACGACAGAAAGATGCTAAGAGAAGAGATACTTGGCACTCTAAGTCATGGCTACTGGGTGATGTAATAACAGCCGTAATTATATTCGGCAGATAACGTTAATGAGACACTCTGCCAGGCATCCATCGTGCTAACCCTCACTATATAACCGATGAGAAAGGCACTACTATGTCCATTTTACAGGTGAGAAACTGGGGTTCAAAAAAAATAAAGAGGTTGCCCAAGGTCAAACAGGTAAGTGGAAGAAATGTATGTAACTCCACAAATTCAAAAATGTAATGAGAATCAGGATGAGTTATGTCTTTTCAAAATAGTTACCGCAAGTGCCGGTAACTCCCTAAGTCAAGAGATCTGATGCTCTCCAACGTGAAAGACAGCAGAATCAAGAAGTGGTGCTTTGCTGATGATCATTTTTGGTGAAACCCAGGAAACTGAAGGGGCAGTCTCTTTTAAGATCTCAAAGTGATAAAAGCAGAGGAGAAAGGGTGAAAAAAGTGGACTGCATGTGTGTGTGTCTGTGTGTCTGTGTCTGTGTGTGTGTGAAAATATGAAAGCAAAAGGGAAATTGTCTGAAGAGAGAAAAACAACAGAGCAGGAAATCCAGCAAGAAGGGAAGCTGGAAAAAAGCTTAAAACTAAACCCAGAGGAGGAAGATGGAAAAGCAAATAAATGAGCTCCTGTCAGACTGGTCCATTCTGGTTAGCACAAAACCCTCAGGATCTTGGATGGAGAACTGGAGGACAGAGGAAGCAGGAGACTTCAGAATGGTTTGGGGCAACCAATGGAGAAGCTCACTGTGGGCCACTCGCCATACTCCATCATATTTTACTTATTCTTTTTATTTTCATTTTTCAGATAAGGAGACAGAGGCCCAGAGAGACTAAATAATTTTCCCCAAGACCTCTCAGCCAATAAGCAGAACTGGGACTGGAACCTGGGTCTGACTTCAAAGCCATGCTTTTATATTTGCTTAATATATACAGCACTAGAGAGATCTACACAACGTTAGGGCAACACCAAAATGGCCAACAGCAGAGGTACCCAAAAGGCACTGGGAAATATATGACAACTCTAAGAAGGGGGCAAACCAGTACAGGGAAGGAGGGGAAGACAGGAGCACAAGTCCTAGAAACTGGCCATAAGTGCCCCAACCCCTTTTGGCCCAGGGTCAGCAGAATTAGGTGAACAAGAGTAAGGCAGTATCAACTATCCCACAACCTTCCACTAAAAACCAACCATAACATCAAAGATGGGTAGCAACCCCATTAGCAATCCCATTTCAAAGTCCCTGCTGTCTATTTCAGAGACCTGATTATTAAGGGCTCTGAAGAAAGCAGTTAACTCCCTTTTCCCCTCTGCCCCTGCCACTGTCCATCACACATCACTGCCTAAAACATATTTTCCAGCTGGTCACCTGGGTGGGGAGGGGAGAAATTCACCCCATCTCCCTAGTTCCCAAGTACTCCAAAGGTCATCTACCTAAAAACCCTACCCCCAACATGAAGGCATTTCCATATCCAGGCCTTCAGGGTGGTAGAGGGGGCTACCTTACTCTGCCTGCAGGCCAACAAGAGCACATTCCAAAGGAAAACCAGATAAACTGGCAGGTCCAGTTCCAGGCTTCCAAACCAGATCAGCTTCTTGCCAGAGCCCCCAACACAACTATAGAGCAGTTTAGATCAACCCAGCCCCCAGATAGCCTCTCATTTTCATATAACCAGTCTGCGAGGTGAGGCGTTCTGGGTCCCCACAGTCTTTGAAGACTGACACCAAAGTGGGGAGGTGAATCTTTCCCCCTCTCAAGAAGATGAACGACTAGGGTGGGGCAGTTCCCCTAGGAAAGGCTTGAGTGGGTCACACTAACATCTTAGGACCTTAGCCACAGGTTTGTTTTGAAAATAGAGTAAAATGGGCTACCAAGAACACAAAACAAAATAAAGTATTAAGTAGTCTGCCTTTTCTGCACAAATACACCAAAAGAAGGGAAGTCTACCTTTGTTTCAATGTCACAATCTAAACACCATTCAAATGCCACAGGTGACTTAATATGCAGTCTTTTTCAGCCTGGCAGCCGTGAAGTCACACAGATCTAGGAACTGGCTTCAAATTTTGGTCCCCACTGCACTGGCTGTGTGACCTTGGGCAGGTTACTAAACCTCTCTGAGATTCACTTTCTTCAACCACAAATAAAGCTCTCAGGTTTAAATTAAGGTAATGCTGAAGAATGGGCTTAAGACAGAACCTGGCCTGTCAGCCTTCCTTTCTTATCCAAATTCTCCCAGGGTGGCCTGGGAATTAGCACAACTGAAAGAAGAGTTATGGAATAGACTCAGCAGTACAGATCCTCCTCCATAAAAGGGAAGGGAGTGTGGGGTTGTGGACGGGATGACTCAGATAACAACACTGCTCCAGGACCTTTTGGCCTAAGGCTCTCACATTTTATCTCTTTAATCTAAAGCTCGGCTCAAAAGCAGGCTGGATCATCTTCCCAGAAAGGGAAAGCAAAGATTTTCAAGTGACTTGCCCAAGGTCACAGGGAGAGCCAAGACCAAGGGCTATCCAACCCACACAGCTGGAAGTGGAGGGACCAAGACCCCAGCCCTGGGAAGACCCTCAAATGCCTTCTCCCAGTGAACCACCCCAACGAGGAAACAGTTCTCCCAATTCTCAACAGCAAAGGCCAGAAGCCATTCTTTCAAACTGAACACCTGCCCAAGTTACTGCCTAAAGCACATGATAAAATAACTAAATGAATAGTGTTGTTAAGAGAACCACCTGGAATTGAGCAGTGTCATTACAATTATTTTTGGTTTTAGGCAAAGTACTAAAATTTCTTAAATTTCTAAGATTCCACTCCATTTTCCCTCTATCCACAGGTTCCAAATCCACATTCAACCAACCTCGAATTGAAACTATCTGAGAAAAAAAAAAATTACCAGGAAGTTCAAAAAAACCAAAACGTGAATATGCCACAAGCTGGTAACTATTGACATTTAGTATTTACACCGTATTTACAACTATTCACATGGCATTTACATTGTATTAGGTATTATAAGTAATCTATACAGATAATTTAAAGTATACTGGAGGATGTGTGTAAGTTACATACAAATACTACACCGTTTTACATAAGGGACTTGAGCATCCGAGGATTTGGGTATCTGCAGAGGTCCTGGAACCAATCCCCTGTGGATACTGGGTCCGGGTCCAATGTATTTCGGCACATCATAGGACATCATTACAGTCTCCCAAACAACAAAGATAAGCAAGTTTGAAACTAAGAATGTCAAGAGCGCCAAAACTACAGGTTTTAAAATCTGTAATCTGAAATCCCCAGATTTCACACAGTACAAAGCTTTCAGAATTCCACTGGGAAAAACTTCTAAATTGAACTTGCAAGTCCAAAAGGAAATGAACCAGTGCTGAATCATTCCCATGAATGATGAGACACTGTTTTTTTAATTTGTTATGAATTGATCCACAGAATAGCAGAGGGTTTGAAACAATTTGGTTGAAACTAGCACAGGTTTATAGGAAAAGTTGTTCTCTGAAACTCCCCTCTACTGAAGCTCAGAAACAGCCTGGGATACTCCAAGAATAACACTGTTATGAGCTCAATATCAGGGTACCTCAAAAGTCTCCTGCTTGAGATTTTTCTCTCTATTCTGCTTAATTAAAGAGTCAGCCAGTTTCCTCAACAGTTCCTGTTCATAGGATGACCATATCACTTATCTTCCAAACTGGGACATTTTGACAGTAAAAGAGGGCGCGATTAAGGGCTGCACCACAAGCAGCCCAAACCAGGACTGCATCAGGCCAGAAGTTACACAGCCACAAGGAATGGTAGAGAACAATCCTTTAGAAATACAAGTGGATAAAGAATGAAGAATGGGCTTAAGACAGAACCTGGCCTGTCAGCCTTCCTTTCTTATCCAAATTCTCCCAGGGTGGCCTGGGAATTAGCACAACTGAGAGAAGAGTTATGGAATAGACTCAGCAGTACAGATCCTCCTCCATAAAAGGGAAGGGAGTGTGGGGTTGTGGACGGGATGACTCAGATAACAACACCTGGTCACCTACCACAAACCATTATTATGAGGAAGACAGTGTGCATCTGGTAGGAGGACCCAACAATAAATTAAAAGTTAAAATTAAGAAAAAAATGGGCAGGAGGGAGGGAGACGCAAGAGGGAGGACATATGGGGATATATGTATATGTATAGTTGATTCACTTTGTTATACAGCAGAAACTAACATACCATTGTGAAGCAATTATACTCCAATAACGATGTTTTAAAAAAAGAAAAAAGAAGAAAATGGGCAGAGTAGAACCTGAAACTCAAGGTATAAATTAACCTATGCTGGGTTCAACTTTTCCCCATCTTAAATCAACTTAAATCAGATTCGATACTTAACTTGTGGCCTCACGTGCCTTCCAGGTCTCCCTCCCTCGTGATCTCCTAGTTTATCTTCTATGATTTAGTTCACAGGCTGTTTAAAGTGTAAGCCATACGGGCGGTTAACATGGTCAACGTTTATCATTAAGGAGCAAGTCATCCCACATTACTGAAGTTATTCTTTCTTAAGTAAAAAAACCTTCCACTGTAGATACTTCTAATGGATACCTTTAGGCTCCACACTAAAACCAGTAAACTAGCAGAGATGTAAACCCTTATTATTAGGTCATTGCTCTGAATAGCAATCTTAAATCACTTGACCAGCAAAACAAATGTACCACCGTGTGAGGAGTGCTGGGAGTATCGTACTTCATCTTTTTCTATAAGATATAATTCACATACCCTTTTAAAAGTATAATTCAGTGACTTTTAGTAGATTCACAGGTTGTAAACCATTTTTTTAAATCTACCTTTCTCCCCTCTTCAACTATCAGTCTGTCTGCCTCTAAAAGCCTTTATTTCCCAACTAGTCTACTCATCTCTCTTAACAATTTTTAACCTCAATTTTTAATTTAAACTAGGAAACCAGATTAACACACAGTTCTATATACCCCGGTTAAGAAGACATGAGCAAAAATGCAGGTGGTCCTCAGCCAAGGCTCACACAAAGCAGTCTTAACTGCTCAAACCAGTCACTGGGAGTGGCCCTGCTCTGAAAACATGGGGACATGGACACACCCTGAAGTGTACCTGGGTGTCAAGTGGAGCAAGACCAGCCTAGGGCCTCTGGCTTTGAAAACACAGGTTTCTACCCACCAGCATCCAGAAAGGATTCAGCTCATCTGCCCAGGAAGTACCTCAGTACTAACCCAACTTAGACACTCATCTGGGACTAACAAACATTCTCTTAAAATATGCAAATATACTGGCAGAGGGATGGTCTGCCATTCACACATGAGTGTGAATTACTATTTGAATTATATTTAAGGCCCAGAGAAAGGAATCTGATGAGAGGGGCAGAGATTTAACTCCAGAGCTTGGAGTACTTGGAGGAATAGGATAAGTCTGACAGCAGTCACACCTGCAGCTCTAGCCTACTGAGCTAGCTCTTATCTACATATTATCACAGCCCTTCAAAGTGGGTAACACACCAGCCCATTTTCCAGATGAGAAAACTGAGGGCACAGAGAAGTTAAGCAGCCTGCCTCTAAACAGGTTAAGAGGTGCGATTAGGCCAGCAAAGGTAGGGGGAGGTACCTCTCTGCCTCTTGTTCTCTCACACCCAGAGTTGATGCCCTCAGAACTCCAGCAGGGATTCCTCAATAATGGCTTTACCAACAGGTCCAGGGCCTTGAGCATAGCTTCTCTATGAAAAGATGAGTTCCATACAAACACCTTGGAAAAGAACTTTCAGAACCCAATCCCAAAGTTGGGAGAGTGGCTTCCAAGCAAGAACCTAAGGAAGACATTTCCTTTCGAGTGGATATAGGTGCACCATGCTACCCATCTTTGGAAGCATTCCCATTTAACTGGTATTACCATTTGGCAAGGAATGACCTCAGATATTGCGTATTTACTGATGGATTTCCTCTACTTTATGAATCGGGGAAGTGTGGTTCAAAGAGATAAATGGTCTAGGACTTTATGGGATGCCTCACCTCTCCTGGATTTCAATCATTCGCCTGAGACCATAAGTCTGGCTTTTAGCAACTGCTTCAGCCTCGGGTGTTCTTCAAGAGTCAACGTCCAGGCTGACCTGGCAGGAAATCCAGGGAGACCTGGTGTACAAGACAGCACATGAAGCTGCTGTGTGCTGAGCATGTATTATGTGCTGGGCACACAGGAGGCATTCTATTAAAATGTACAGATGGGGACACGGAGGCTCAGAGAGGAAGTAATTTGTCCAAGGGTACAGAACAAGTGTGGCTGCACCAAGAGTCCCACTGAGGTGTGTCCGACTCCAAACCTGTGCTTTTAAACCTATGTTATTATCCTGTCTTTTTCCAAACCAGAATCAGGAAGCTTCCAGCTCCCCACAACCAGACACCTCCCTCCCTTTTGCTTCTTTCATTAACTGTTCATAGCCAAGTTTTAGATCTATACTGGCTCACGACTGGCAATGAAACTTCTTTATTAGTATTTTGGGGTTGAGTTCATTACTCTGGAGAGTATTTAGGGGGTGGGGGAGATGTTTGTTTGTTTATTTAACAACTTAGTCCCACTCTAATCCCAAAACGGCATCTGGCCAAAAAAATAAAATTAAAAAAAAAAACACGCTTTCCCTTCAAGGCCCAATTCCAACATCACTTCCTCTACAAAGGTTTCCTTAGTCTCCACCACTGGGAAACACAACTCTTTGGATATATCATGAGCACTTACCCCACTGGATTTTTTTTCCCCTTTATTCTGATATTACCTAAGAAAATGTATGTTCCTGAAAACTACAAATGTGTAAAAATGAAAGCCCCTCCCCTTCCCAATCCACTCCCTCAAAGCAACCCATCAATGATGTATAATCTCCCAGATCCTTTTGGAAAGAGATGCAAACATATTTCATCAACATTTCATCAACTCTAAGACACCAGTGATTGTTAAATGCAGTATGACTTTATTTCTAAGAAATACTGTTGCAAAACACATTGCCAGAGCACAGCCTTATCACTTAGAAACTGTATTTTATAAATATTGAAACTTTATCATATGTCAATCTTATGCAGATATAAAAAGGAAACTATATAAGCAAACAAAAGTGGGTAAGATATACTAAAACAACTTCTCAGATCAACATCCATGCTTTTCCACACAGTACTGCCCTCTGTGTCAATAAGAGCACTGGCGACATCAAATACATTCTTAGGAATGCTTAGCGACTGACGCTGGAATTTTCTTCCTCTCCACTGCCTTTGTTCTGCAGGCTGTGATGAGTGTACGCAACCACATCATGGGTCATGACCACCACCTGGCCAGCCATGATTGCAGGACACATCCTAATTTCGAAATGTTCAAATATGGGGGAAAAAAACTGCACCTTGGAACTCATGAAATATGAAAAACACAGCTTCCCCACGGGATTGTGATGATCTCTTTAATCTCTTCACATGCCTGTTTCCCTTGCTAAATTGGAAACTCTGCAGGGGTGTTTTACTGATGGCCATTCATTGACCACCCTTGGCTGATCACCAAATCCCTGGCACACAGTAACCCCTGAAAATGTTTCAATGTAACAGTTCTAGGCAAAACTGGGAGCTCCTAGATTTCAAAGTGCCTAAGGTGGAAGGAAGAGAGAAGAAAGGAAAGAATAAAAAGCCGAGTATGGTTTATCAGCAGCAAAACCATGCTCATCTCTGGGATGCTGTCACGATCACCCTTCCTATGCTCTCACTCTGCAATATAAAGGTGTACCACGTGAGACCCTCTATGAACATCCCCACTACTCAAAAATGAAAACTACCTCTGCAAACAGCCAGGCAAGAATTAGTCCTCAAACTCCTTGCCAGGGAGCCTGAGGCTCACCTCTATAATCACATCTGGAAACAACTGCTACCTTCCCAAGGGATAACAGATGTGTGCTGAGCACGGAGAAGGCGGTTCTGCTCATTGTACTGCTTCTCCTGCACATTTTTGTGTAGCCATGTCTTTAAAACCAACCAAAAAGATCTTAGTGAATTCCATAAACAGTCAGTATATGCTCCTAGGTACATCACCTCACAGATACAGGAAAAATCCCATTTACAGTTAGGAGGCAAATTTAGCCTGATTCCATCTGAGGATAAAAGTTAGAATACCTAGAGTAATAATTCCCAATCAGAGGTGGACACCACTCTGGGGTCTCTTAGAAATACAGAAACACTACACCTATCCCAGCCCTCCTAAGGCTTCAGGGTTGATACCCAGTCTATGGAAAGCTCCATGGAGGCTGTGATGCACATGCTCAGGCGGGAATCACTGGTGAGGCAGAGACTCCCTAGGACAGGCGTGGAAAGAGGCTGCCCTGGGTTTGAGTCAGAACCATCCTGCATTAGCCATGTAAACAGATCTGTGTAGCAAGAATTAGAAACCCCAAATTCAAAAGGCGGGAGGCCTGGAAAGGAGACTGGGAATGTGCAGAGAGGCTGGGTGGGGAAAGGGACAGACAGTCTTACCCTGGCTTCCCCAGTGCCTGGCACACATCAGGGACACAAATGTTTGCTGAATGAGATTCACATGGCTGATAAGCACATGGGCATGCACATCATGAAATTTCCACTAATCCACCTACTATGTGCAGAATCCCTGAAATGGCCCCAGCAACTCAAGGCAGGAGTCCCCCGGTCGATTCACCAGTGGCAGAGATTCTAGTTTTGCTTCAGCTTCACTGAACATCTGAGTAGAGATGTTCTAGAAGCATTTCCCTCTTTAAGAATTCCTAGTCATAAAGGAAGCAGCTTTTTGCCTCCGAATCACAGATAATGCTTCCTCTGATTTTCAGTTACATAGATATTAATCATTTTTGCACTTGATGAAAGGTGGAAGAAAATTAGGGAGGTATTTTTAATGCACAACAAAACTAGAAACATTTTGTCAAAATAAGAACCATATTGGTCTTATCCTCCCAGTATTTAGAACAAAAGCAAATTTTGAATTATGGGAATTTCTTGGCTCTGCCAGTATGAAACGCTATTAAATAGCTTGTTTTCTGCTTTTCTGTCAATGGAAATACCTGATGAGGTCTTCTAAGCATTCCAGATTTCAAGACGGGGTTGAAGGTTCCCTCAGCTGATATGGCTCTTTCTAACTCTTACCAACCACCATTGTCTCCCAAAAGCTTTGAAATGAAAAGGAGAAAGGGCTGAAAGAGATTCCACCAAAGGAAGCATCGTCTCCCAGAGGTTTCAATGGTTTTGGAATCAGCCCCCAAGATACCCCCAGCCACAGTGATGGGTGATCTGAAAATGAAGCATATCAAAATGCTATTGATGAGCTAAATTACCAGACAGCTTATCTGAGGCCCACATCCGCCATATGGTGCCCCAACTTCTGCCGCCTGTTGCTGCCACAACAATAGGCACGCCTACCCAGAAAGCACCATTGGACAGAAACCCAGCAGCAGCGGCATGTGGGGTGGCTACTATTGTTTACATTTTATTTTGTGCTATTAGCTGTGAGCCTCCCCCTATCCCAGGAGTGACCTGAAACATACACACATTCAATGTCAAAGACCTGTGTTACCTGCAGGACACATGCATGCACGCCGCATGTGTGCACGTGTGTGGTATACATCAGGTGAACAGAGAGAAAACCAGATGTCAACTTCAGAAACGGAGCTGTCTGGTTGGGGGGAGGGCGAGCCAGGCCAGCTCCCAGCTAGAGCTGCAAGCAGACAATGCGCTTTTCTCAAAACACTCGGGCAGGCGGGCCTCGGGGAGTGGCTATTTAAAACACTTGGCTCCTTTTATTTCACCACCAGGGAAGTGAATTCGGACTCTTAAGTGCCAGAGCAAATGAAGTCATTTGGTTTCCGCGGGCAGAAGTCTGCATTTTAGCAGAAGTCAGACTGGACGAAAGTCGCAAGGTCCAGCTGAAGATGTTCTTTCTTCCAATTAAAACTGATTCCACAGAGGATTTGGCGCCTGGGCTTCACTAACTTTTCTTTTTCTTTTTTTTTGAAAAGACACTAAGGTCACAGAAAATGTAAAGGACACTGGAATGAATGCTGTCAAAGATGACTCCCTTTACAAAATGCCATTAAGTATGACCACATAAGAATATCACATTCTAAAGTCTTGGGTGGTATAAAAGATTAACAGTGATTTTTGGCAAATGAATTCATAAGATTTCTGCATTTCTTTCTTTCTACTCTCTCAAAACAGGTTCCTGTCTTTGCAGAGATTATATCATTGATGGTAACAGAATATCTATTTAGTTTACTATCAGGGAAAAGACACTGGTTTTCAAAGAGAACTCAACAACACATAGCATCTGGTTATGAAAAAAAGCACAAGATGCAGGTTTGGATACAGTACAAAGCAAAAAAAAAAAAAAGACCTCTTTCCTAATATTCAGATCTAATTAACTATTACAGAAAGCCACTCATTTCATCCCCCCAATTAACCACACCTAAGCAGACAACATTCTTGGATGAACTTTTCAAATTTTCTTAAACATTCTCAGTTAAAATTAAAAAAAAAAACCTCCTTTCAAGTTAAATTGAGATTGCACTTGAACTCCATCCAAGAGCAGAGCTGAACTGAATTATGATAATTAGAAAGCTGTGCTTATAAAAAAGCAGCACAGTTCATGCATTTTTTTTAAAAGTTCATGCCAGAGAATATAAGTTCAATATGTTCTCACATAATTAACATTTCCCACCATTAGCAGCAGTTTTTCAGTTTATATGTAAAAACAACAGCACTCGCCATTGTTGTATCTACCCCCGCCAATAATGTTTCAGTCACTTTACACGTACATCTAAACCTGTCAGATGCCTCAAAGCAACCTGAATTTCCCAATGGAGACAATGGTGGTACTTAACTTGTTCATCAATAAACTGGCTTTTTCTTTTAAACCCCTTTTCCAATGCTGGGCCCTGCTCCTCATACTAAAACCATTAATGAAATCCTAGGACACAGCTTTAAAAACTAATGTGAAAAGGGCAGGATCACTGCATCAGGATAGTTAATACTGGGGGGTTAGCAGCAAAATACAGCCAGGATAGAGCCTTCCTCCCTGGGCCTGCCACAAAAGTAGAAAAGACGGCCTCTTAGGAACTCCCCCCACCCCTTATCCAATCAGAAGAGAGACCAGTGGTTTCACAGTTAGCCAGGCAGGACTCCCAGACTATGGAAAGTATTTTCAGAGAATCCTCCCAACCATGCAAAAAGCCAGTGGACAAAAGGAGAACTTAAGAGCTGAAAGTGACCCACCCAGTAAGAAACACTCCTGAAAACCCATTTGCTTTGACTAAAATAAATACACATTTCAAAATTCTCTTATGCTGCACCACTACAAAGCCCGAAAGTATCAGAAGAAATGGTTGGATTTCCACTCTGAGTTCAAACAAGGGAGAGTGTCGAGGAAGCTTATGATGACAATCTTACACATTGAAAACTCTCAACTGCCCACAGCTTTGAAACAAATTATAAAAACCCATGCAGAAACAGTCCAAATGGGCTTCCGTGGTGGCACAGAGGTTAAGAATCCACAGGACAATGCAGGGGACACGGGTTCAAGCCCTGGTCCAGGAAGATCCCACATGCCGTGGAGCAACTAAGCCCGTGTGCCAAAACTACTGAGCCTGCGCGCTAGAGCCAATGAGCCACAACTACTGAGCCCGCGTGCGGCAACTACTGAGCCCACACGCCTGGAGCCCGTGCTCCACCACAAGAGAAGCCACTGCAATGAGAAGCCCGCGCACCGCAACGGAGAGTAGCCCTGTTCCCCGCAACTAGAGAAAGCCCGCGCGCAGCAACAAAGACCCAACACATACAAAAAATAAATAAAAATTAAAAAAAAAGAAAAAGAAAAAGACACTCCAAGTATTTAGATCCAAATATTCTAGCATTCCACAAACTACCCCAGAAGAGGAAAGGCCCCAAACTTCCCTGATTTCAGAAGTATTCAGTAATTGCGATACAACGGGGTCGAAATTAGTATTTGTCAAAAAGCCCAACCCTGAAACATTAAGTGCTTAGGATGGACCTGAATTACTTGATTTTATCACCTTCGTGAACAAGAAAATAAAATATATCACTGATACTGTTCAAACATGACTTGGGATCTAAAACACCACAGTGTAATCTGTGGCTTCTACAGATAAAATAAGAAAAAGCGCCACACAGCTGTAAGAGATTACTCCAGTCATCGGTCAGTCCCCAATAGCCCAGCAGCACAGCCTGAGTCTGTCAAAGCTTACAATATACTTTTCTTGCCGAGTTCAGAAGTAGGCCATTAGCACTCTGCAGTTCCAGTCTCTGAACTCGAAAGAGGAAGCTGTAATGCCCGCATTTATCAACAAAAAGGTGGGCTCTGATTTCCTTGCAATTCTACAGAGAAAGCTGGACACTTGCTCGGGCCAGTATTCTTCAGGCTTTGGAAAAAAACCAAAAGTTTTATCACTAAACAGATCCAACTTCTAAGCACAGCTTTCAATCCACAATATTTTTCTCTCCTTTCGCAATCTCTTTATTGGAAACAAGATAAAATGCCTAAAATACAAGCTTAAAAGTGTTATCTACCTACTGCCTGTATGTGAGCACGGTCATTTTACATACATGGGACCATACACAGTTATTTGCACCAACCTTTGCAGTGATAAGACACTACAATTATCATTTGCAGGCAGTATAGTTATGCTCACAATTAACACATAATAACACAAGAGATTAGAGAGACAGTAACCCCACAGATATCACAAACTCTTGACCCACCGCCATGTATGACAGGTCAATCCATTTCAGAAACAAGAAACCTTAAAATATTGTTAATGGCACAGCTCATTCCTCCAAAGGACTATCTAACATTTGGGATCTACATTCTCGAACAGTCGAACTGTCACATTTTTCTACTGAAAATGTGACAACAAATATGATCTAGATCCCCATATCAATACAAGTATATTCCACCAAATTTTCGCATTAATACCCTCTTATACTTGCTGTCCTGTATTGTCAGAGCGAGCAAAATTCAAAATTGTTCATAAATGACTGAAACTCAAGCAGCAAAAAACCCGAACATATTTTCCTTATGACTTGCTTGTCCTTTTTCCAAAAAAAAGTGGGGGTACCAGTGCCCAAAGTGAGTATGTGAATATAGAATTCTTTCTATAGAAAGTAAAAGAGGGGGAGGGGCAAAGAAGAAAGGAGGAAGCTGACTTTCCCCAGGCTGCCCCCCCAAACCCCTACCACCAGCAGCCCTTACATATAATTAATTTGCTGCTGGGGCCTAGGCACACACAGCACCACAATGCCAGGAAGCACCTCTTGGTGAGAAATTCAGTTCAGTCTGGCTCAAACTAAGTTAGCGTGTCCTCCTTCTTTAAATTAAATTCCATTAAGTATATGCCATGGTGAGTCCTGGTTTATGTTTTGGGAAAAGAAGAAGAAAAAAATCCCCCAATAATCTCTCTCAGGCATGTTTCCTGGATGGAGTTCTATTTATTACTTTATAAAACATCACACAGAGGAGAAATCTACACACAAATTCTTTCCTTTAATAGTTTTTTACTCTTACTGTCAAGGCAAAGTGTCACACTGGTTTTATTTCAAACTTGTAAAAAGAGAGAGAGAGAGACAGAGAGAGAGAAAGAAAAGAGAGAAAGAAAGAAAGAGAAGGAAGGAAGGAAGGGAGGAAGGAAAGGTAGTCTGATATTCTCCTAAAACTGCACATCAAATACTACTTAATCATTAATGTAAAAATAAAATGGTCTACATGGGCATTTTTATACCATCGGCAAGAACCAGTAATGGATGCAGCTTATCAGCTCATTCTTTTACACCAACAACAAATAAAAGAATTGTAAACTCTGTTTAAAACCTGAAACCTGAGAGTCCAACACAGAATTGCACATAGAAAGAAATACTAAACAAAAATATCTGTGACCATTTATGGGAATAGTGAGATTAGAAAAATAAGCCTTTCCCCTAAAAAACAATCAACAATTCAAAACCTCACTGTTGACAAAGGTTCAACTAATCCATTTGTCTTTCCTGAGTCACTTTGTAATTGATTCTACTATTTCCATCTAAAAAGGAAAGATTCTTACCAAAGTTGGATCTAAGTCTGGCCCTTACAAGCATTCAGATGTACTTGGGGCTCAAAGATCCTGCTATTTACAGAAAGGCACAAATCCAATAATGAAAGGATGAAGCACCTGGCACAGCCTGAGGTCTGTTCCCCAAACCACCTCACAGTACCCTGGCAGACAAGCCCCCATGCATAAAACACCAGCCAAAATTCACTGCAAGCTTTAGAGAACAGAGCCCACTCCCTGCTCGGACAACGCAGCGGGATCACTGCTTCCTGAAGGGATCTGTCTATTCAGGTAACCACCTGCAGGCACCCAGCACACCCCAAGCATCAGACCACCTAAACTTCCAGAAACAATCAAGGCAAAGGGTAGGGAGGAAGAAACACGTGGTTGTCCAGAACTGACAGTGTTCTACTCATTTGCAATATCTGTAGCATTTTCAATACATATATTTTTTAAACTATAATATTTTGAAATCTGATAGGTTTTGCAGACCTTTCTGTGCCAGGACCTGGGCTTCCTCCAAAGCACTGTTTTTAAAACACGGCCTTTTTACATTACCCGCTCCTGGAACATCATCTGTCTCTAAGTTTCCAGCGCTTACTGAGGTCAATTTTCATTTCTGCAAATCACAGGCAGTCACTTGCTTCTGAGAAGTTAACAAGCCTCCTGAGAAATGCTGGTGGCTGGTATTTCATTGTTTCATAAATATTTTTATACAGTGACATTCAACTTTAAATAAATCTTTAAAAAGACAATTAAAAAGCGAAGAAAATTATGATCTGGATTTTATTTATTTTCGTGGGAGAAAAAGAAGGGAGGTGTGAGCCCCTCCACTGTTTTCAACTCATTTAAAATGTTGCTTCGGTTTAAAAAAAATAAAAACACATTAAAAGAAAAAGAAAAAAAGGAAACTCATAGAAGTTGTACTTTCTTTAAAGCGGGCCTCTGGACTTTAGAACAAAACATGTTGCTGCTACGAACAAAGAGCAGAAATGCACCCTGATTTTCTCCCCTCCTGGGGATCATTTCTCTTCCAATAAACAAACGAATCCCCCAGTATCTCCTACCGAAGGGAAGTTTTCCAGGGAGAGTCTCCTCCAGGGTTTGGTGGTAACTGCGACTCAAGTCTTTTTTGGACACAATGTTTCTGCTGACTCCTGAAAATTTTCCACTTGAATGTGCAATGAAGCAGCGGCGGCGGCAGCAACAGTCCTGGAGAAGCGGCAAAGACGACCGTGCCTCCTTTCATCTTTGAGAAGGAGCGAAACCCCGCCAGCAGCACAAGTCGGCGCAGCCCCCAGGCCTGCCTCGGGGGGCCCAGGCGCCTGGGGAGGCGCGATGGGGGGATCGGGCCGGCTTCGGGCTCCCTGGAGGCGCCGGCGGCTCTCCCAGCCCGCGCTCGCTCCTAACTTCTGACTTCCCCGAGAAAAACGTGGAAACTGCCCGAGGGTGTGTGCGTGTGCGCGCTGGCAGGCAGACGGGCGCGAGAGGGGGGCGCGGGGGGCGCGGCCGGCCTGGCGCCTCCAGGGCCGCCTGTTGCCGCGCGGGCTCCGCAGCGCGCGGCCCAACTTGGCGTCCCGGCAACTCCCGCGGCGGCGCCCGGCCGCTCACCTTGAAGGGGCGCGGGGAGGCGGGCGCAGGGGCCTGGCCCCGGCCCTCCGCGTGCCCACCCGCCCGCCGCACACAAAGCAGAGTCCGGAGAGAGAGAGCGGCCCGTGCCGTACGCCGCGGGCCCCCAGCCCCCGGCGCCCCGCGCGCCCGCCGCACCCAGCATCAGCCCCGCGCGCCAACTTACCTCGGCGAAGGGAGCTGCCGCAGCGCCCGGCGAGTCCGAGGCAAACTTCGGCGCCGCTTCCCCCGCCTTCAGCTCGGAGCCCGGCTCCCGGTCCC
>NW_006799037.1:3132363-3149627 GCF_000442215.2 Lipotes vexillifer | reverse complement strand
CCCCCCCCCCCGCCTAGCACCGCTTCTGCCCCGGGGCCGGCAGGACGTACTGGGCTGCTGCCCGCGGCTCCGGGCAAAGGTGGACGGGGTGGGGGGGCTTCACTGCATGGCCTGTCCCCGGACGCGGCCGCCCCGAGCCCGGGCCCCGCCGCGCGGACTGGCCCGCAGGGTGGAAGCGAGTCTGCAAAGTGCTTGGTGGGCGCCCGCGGCGGGCGGCGGGGCCGCGGCGGCGGCTGCAGAGGCTCGGCTCGGCTCGGGCGGCGCGGCACGGCGCGAGCGATGCTAAGAATGTTCGGAATGAGGACAGGAATGAAATGAACGCCAGGACCGAACTCGCTCCGGAGGGGTGGGGCCTCGGTGACGTCATGCGGCCAGCCGCCCGGGGCCGGGGGCGGGGCCTGCCGCCGCCGGTGACGTCATGGGGATTCGGGGCGGGCCCGGCTCGGCAGCCTAGCCGTTGGGGCGCGCGCGGGCTCCCTCAGGAGGGGCGGCGGGGCGGAGTCTCGAGCCCACGGGGGAGCGGGGAGCGGGGAGCGCGCGGGAGCCGCCCTGCCCCTTCCCGGCGCGGGCTCCAGGCTTTGTCCCTAGCTGGGCGGGGCGGACTAGGGGGAGGGCGCCTCGGAGGATCCTACGCAGCGCGAAGAACTCTGGAATCCTGGGTTCCTTCTTTGGGGCGGGCGCTGAGGCCAGAGATGCGCGCGCCGCTTCTGCCCTGCCTCAGTTTCCCTGTCCCGGGACGCGGAAGCTCGGGCGGCCGCTTGGAGCGCTCCTGGACTCGGAGGAAGTCTGCAAGTGTGGGGAAGAGAAGTTTCTCTTCTGGAAATTCACGTAGTTGTTCACAAGCGCGGTGGACGCCTTCCCGGGGCCGGATTCCCAGCCTGCCAAGTCTTCCCCTCTTTTTCAGTTTATAAAAGTTCAGGGCTCTCATTCAAGTCGAAGTCAGCCCTACTGTTGGAAAGGGAAACCTTTAGCATAGCAAAGAAAGGATAATTGCGGAGTTCGTAATAATGCTGCCCTGCTAACACGGTCTCCTCCGAGTCGCTCAAGAAATCGAGTTCACTCATCCCTGCGAGTTGTAATTTTCGAAAGCAATGGGTCAGGTAAAAACTCCCTAAATTTTTAAATGCTACATCCGGCAATTTCACGTCACTTTTTTTTGGTGATGGGGGGAATAAACTTCATGTACACATAGAATAACTTTTACCCTACCTTTGGAGGTAGTGACACTGAAGTGACATAGTAGACTCCGTGGGTAAATCAGAAAACAGCTGGATAAAGCTGACCCACTGTGGCAGAACTGTCTAAAATTTGGGGTAATTGTAACCGGCAGTTTCAGTTAGATTGGAGTAGCAAAGCAATTACTGTTCTGTTGGCTTCTTTTCTTGGGGCACTTCGCTCTCCTTTCCAGTTGGGGCCCCCAGGATACATAATGCCGCCTATTTTGTGTGCCCCCAGGAATCCCCTAAATATGGGTAACAGAGGGAGGCGGAATGTTACTGGAGACAGCACATTTTCTACAAGGCATAATTTTACTAATGCATTTTTAATTGAAATTTTTGTTGACAGAATTAAATATTCACATGCAGTTGTAAAAAATAACAACACAGAGAAAACCTTTGTTCATTTTCCCCATTTCTCTCACCAGTGGTAATGTCTTAACTATAATAACACAATTGAGATATTGACACTGATACAATCCACCACATCTTATTCACATTTCCCCAGTCTTGTACTCATTTGTGTGTGCCTGTATTTCGTTCTATACAATTTTCTCACATGTGTAGGTATCCACCACCACAGTCAGGTACAGATGCATTTTATCTCTGTCTAGTTTGCATGCAATAATGAGGTGATACAATGAGGGTCACAATAATGACTAGCCACCTTAACGCTGGTTTTGGGAAATTTGTTAGGGAAACACAAAATTTGGCATTACAACTGTACTAGGCGTATCTCTCTCCAAATATCAGTTTCTAAATACACCAGATACAGTCCGATGGCAGTGCCAGACAGTAGGGTTTCTAAATCACTGTTGGTTAGCCCAGTACACCTGGGCGCCTTTCAGACACTATTTCCCATCTCACAGCCACCTGGCAATACAAGGTCTCCCAATCCTGACTGAATTCAGGAAAAAAATCCTTGGCCTAGGATTCAAAGCTCTTCATGACCAGTATTTTCTCCAACTTCTTCCATCTACAAGCATATTTTTTGAGACTCATCTTAAAAACCTTTTCTTCCAGCAAGACTACTCACATAGATATTTCCTCCCTAGCACCCTCAAAATTCCTTTCTCCAGATAAAGTACTTGTATTCTGTTAGTTACCAGCATACTGGGGTGCCCCAGATCTGAGCCTCTAGAAAGTGTACTGGGTCTCATTCAGCTATGTGTACGCTGCCAGAGGCCTACACATAAATGGGAGTAACTTTCATGGTCTCTCCACCCTAACCTCCACACATTCTCAGTCTCCTCAGCCACCCATTGGTCAGTGCAGAGGAGCTAAGGGTTTAGGACCCGGGAGCTGTTCACTCCCAGCATCTGAGGGCAGGAGAAGTAGCTGCCACCTGCTAAGGTGGTAGCAACTACCATGTACTGCGCTAATACTTAGCCCTTGGCATTTTGCATTTGCCATCTCAGTTCATCCTCATGGCACCTGTACAAGGTAGCAATCGTTAGCTCAGTTTATACAGGTGAAGAACTGAGGTATAGGAAGGTACTATACTTGCCTACGGTCCCATAGTCAGGAAAGAGCAGAGCCAGGTCCTGAATTCCTTCTGACTTCAACCCATGTTCAGAACCCCTCCACTGCCCACAAAACAAATGGATATATATCAAAACAATAGAATGCCAGGTACTGTTCTAAGAACTTCCTATATATTACCTCATTTAATCCCTACAGTCACCCTATGACGTAGGTGATTTTATTTATTCTCATTTTATCAGTGAGCAAACTGAGAATCAGGTGAAATAATTTGGTCAAGATCATACGGTTAGAAAGTACAGAGTGAGGATTCAACCCCAGGCATTCCAGCTCCAGATTTCATGCTCTTAACCTTCCACTCAAAGGCCCAAACTC
Source organism: Lipotes vexillifer (assembly GCF_000442215.2). Lineage (NCBI taxonomy): Eukaryota > Metazoa > Chordata > Mammalia > Artiodactyla > Lipotidae > Lipotes > Lipotes vexillifer. The sequence goes on along the minus strand of NW_006799037.1, from coordinate 3,146,553 downwards.
AGTAGTATACAGAACAAGAAAGATCAACCATCTGCAGGGGCTGACCTACCCTGAAATGTAACAATTATACATATCACCTATGATAAAGGAAAGTTTGTTACCTTCAAGTTTTACCAAGGAAGAACTTAATTTGTAACATATAAGAGAAACAGTGATCCACTTAATGGTAACAAGTCATGCTGAGGTAGAAACTCTGAGTCCACCTGAAACTAGAAAGGAGAGCCAGTGGGTTAGAATTTACCATAAGGAAGCACTTGGCTCAGGAAGATTCTGCTTTGGAAGACAAAGATGTATGATTAATAATAATGATACAGTTTGTCTCATTTCTAAGAAGTTGATCCTCTTTTCTTATAGGAGTGTAAAAATTGGTACAATCACGTTCGAAAAGTTTGGTAGTAGCTAGTGGAGTGGAAGCTATGCATATTTTGTGAGCCAGAAGTTCTTAGGAATACAGCCAAGAGAAACTCAGGTATGTATGCACCAGGACACATGTACAAGAATGTTCACTGGGGCATTTTTGTAGTAACCCCAAGCAAGAAACAACCCAAATGTCCACTAACAGTAAAAAGGATACCTGAATTTTGATATAATCATACAGTGGAATACTATACAGGGTTGAAAATGAATGAAGTACAGCTACACGCAACAACATGGATAAAGGCTAAAAAGTATAATATTGAGTGAAAGTAGCATGAAATAAAAGAATCCATGTAGTATAATTATGTTTATATAAAGTTCAAAAATAATCAAAATTTACCAGCATTGTTTAGGGATATATAATTATGTGCAAAACTACAAAGAAGGGGAAAAAAAACTAGATAGAAGAACATGAAGTAATTACCAATAAATCTGGGGTAGTGGTTATCCCAAATGATAGGATGTTCTGGCAAAGAGGGGAAACCTGGGAGAGGGGGCTTCTGGAGTGCCGGCAATGTTACATTTTTGTCTGGTTACCTGGGTGTTATAATTATAAGGATTCATTAAGCTATGTATTTGTTTTAAGCATTCTTCTTTACATATCTGTTGTATTTCACAATTTGTTTCAAGTTTTATTGAGAAATAATTGACATACATCACTGTATAAGGCATACAGCATGATGGTTTGATTCACATATATTGTGAAATGATTACCACAGTAGGTTCAGCTAACATCTATCTTCTCATATAGGTACAATAAAAAGAAAAGAAAGAAAAAAGAAAAGGAAAATTTTTTCTCCTTGTGATGAGAACCCATAGGATTTCCTCTCTTAACAACTTTCATTTATATCATAGAGTAGTGTTAGCTATAGTCATCATGTTCTATATTACATCCCTAGTACTTATTTACCTTATAACTGAAAGTTTGTACCATTTGACCGCCTTCCTCCAATTTCCTCCACCTCTGGTAACCACGAGTCTGATCTTTTTCTATGGCTTTTTGCTATTGAGTTTGTTTGTTTAAGATTCTACATATAAGTGAAATCGCATAGTATTTGTCTTTATCTGACTTATTTCACTTAGCATAATTCCTTCAAGGTTCATCCATGTTGTCACAAATGATAGAATTTCCACATTTTTTATGGCTGAATAATATTCCAGTGTGTGTGTGTGTGTGTGTGTGTGTGTGTGTGTGTATCACAACTTCTTTATCTGTTCATCCACTGGTGGACTCTTACGTTGTTTCCATGTCTTGGCTATTGTAAATAATGCTGTTATGAACATGGGGGTGCTATCTTTTTGAGTTAGTGTTTTCATTTCCTTGGGATATATTCCCAGAAGTGGAATTGCTGAATCAAAATTAAATCTATATTTAATTTTTTGAGGATCCTCCATACTGTTCTCCGTAGTGTTTGTACCAATTTACAATCCCACCAACAGTACACAAGGGGTTGCTATTCTCCACATCCATGCCAGTATTTGTTATCTCTTGTCTTTTTGATTTGGCCATTCTAACAGACATGAGGTGATATCTCATTGTGCTTTTAATTTGCATTTCCCTAATGACTAGTGACATTGAGGATCTTCTCATGTACCTGTTGGCCTTTCATATATCTTCTTTGGAGAAATGTCTGTTCAGGTCCTTTGCCAATTTTTTAATTGGGTTATTTGTTTTCTTGCTATTGAGTTGTATGTATTCTTTATATATTTTAGATATTAACCCCTTATCAGACATATGATTTGCAAATATTTTTTTCCATTCCATATGTTGTCTTTTCACTTTGTCAATGGTTTATTTTGTTGTGTAGAAGCTTTTTAGTTTGATGTAGTCCCACTTGTTTACTTTTAATTTTGTCGCTTGTGTTTTAGGTGTCATATCCAAAAAATCAATACCAAGAACCATGTGAAGGACCTCTCTTCCTATGTTTTCTTCTAGGAGTTTCACGGTTTCAGGTCTTACATTTAGGTCTTTAACCAATTTTGAGTTAATTTTTTGGGGTGGTGTAGGTTACGGGTTCAGTTTTATTCCTTTACATGTGAATATATAATTATCCCAACACCGTTATTGAAAAGACTTTCTTTTCTCCATTGAGTATTCTTGGCTCCCTTATCAAATATTATGCCTGAATTTATTTCTGGGCTCTAGGTTCTGTTCCGTTGGTCTATATGTCTGTTTCTATGCCAGTACCATATTGTTTTGAAGCCTGAAACTGTATAGTACAGCTTGAAATCAGGAAATATGATGCCTCCTGCTTTGTTCTTCTTTCTCAGGATTTCTCTGGCTATTTGGGGTCTCTCATGGTTTCATATAAATGTTAGGAGTGGTCTTTCTACTTCTGTAAAAAAAAATTCCACTGGAATCTTGGTAGGAATTGCATTGAATTTATAGATGACTTTTTGCAGTATTATTAACATTTTAACAAAATTAATTCTTCCAATCCATGAACACAAGATATAGTTCCATTTATTTGTGTCTTCTTTGCTTTCTTTGATCAAAATGTTGTGGTTTTCAGAGTAAAGATCTTTTACTTCCTTGGTTAAATTTATTCGTAAATATTTAATTGATGCTGTTATAAATGGGATCAATTTGTTCTTCATAAAATTCACTGTTAGTGTATAGAAACACTACTTATTACTGTATGTTAATTTTGTATCCTTGACTTTACTGAATTTATTGGTTAGATCTAACAGATTTTTGGTTGAGTCTGTAGGATTTTCTGTATATAAAATCATGTCATTTGCAAATACAGTCAATTTTCCTTCTTCTTTCCAATTCTAACACCATTTATTTCTTTTTCTTGCCTAATTGCTCTAGCTAGGACTTCTATTACTATTTTGAATAAGAGTGGTGAGAGTGGGTACCCTGTCTTGTTCTTGATCTTAGAGGAAAATTTTTCAGTCTTTAACCTTTGAAAATGATGTTAGTTGTGGGCTTGTCATATATGGCCCTTATTATGTTCAGATACATTCTTTCTATGCCTAATTTCTTAAGAGTGTTTATCATAAATGGGTGTTGAAATTTGTCAAATGCTTTTCCTGAATCTATTGAGATGATCATATAATTCTTTTATTCTATTAATGTGATGTATCACATTGATTGATTTGCCTATGTTGAACCATTCTTGCATCCCAGATGCTTGAATCCATTCAAATGGAATGAATCCCATTTGATCATGGTGTATGATCCTTTTAATGTGCTGCTGAATTCAGTTTGCTGTTATTTTTTTTTACATTTTTGTATCAGTGTTCACCAGGGATATTGGCCTGTAGTTTTCTTTTCTAATAGTATCTTTTTCTGGTTTCGATATCAGGATAATACTGGCTAGTAAAATGAGTTTGAGAGTGCTTCCTCCTCTTTGAATTTCTGGAAGAGTTTGAGAAGAATTGGTGTCAATTCATCTTTAAATGTTGGGTAAAGGGGAATTCCCTGGTGGTCCACTGGTTAGTACTCCATGCCTTCACTGCTGAGGGCCTGGGTTCAATCCCTGGTCAGGGAACTAAGATCCCACAAGCCATGCGGCATGGCCAAAAAGTACATAATAAAATAAAATAAAATAAAGAAAAAAATAAAATAAAATTTTGATAAAATTCACCACTGAAGCCATCTGGTCCTGGGCTTTTCTTTGTTTGGAGATTTTTGGTTACTCATTCAATCTCCTTTCTAGTAATTGGTCTATTCAGATTTTCTATTTCTTCCTGATTTGCCTTAGTGAGTTGTATGTTTCTAAGAATTTTTTCTAGGTTGTCCAGTTTGTTGGTGTATAGTTGTTCATAGACTCTATAGTTGTTCGTAGACTCTTATGATCCTTTGAATTTCTGTGGTATCAGTTGTAATGTCTTCTTTTTCATTTATAATTTTGTTGATTTGAATCCTTTGTTTTTTCTCCATGGTTAGTCTAGCTAAGGATTTGTCAATTTTGTCTATCTATTCAAAGAACCAACTCTTAGTTTGATTAAAATCTTTTCTATTGTTTTTTCTGTTCTCTGTTACATTTATTTCTGCTCTCATCTTTACTATTTTCTTTCTTCTGCTAACTTTGGACTCAGTTTGTTCCTCTTTTTCTAGTTCCTTAAGACATAGAATTAAGTTGTTTATTTGGGATCTTTCTTGCTTCTCCATGTAGGTGTCTATTACTATGAAATTCCCTCTTAGAACTGCTTTTGCTGTATTTCACAAGTTCTGGTATCTTGATTTTCCAGTTTTTGTTTGTCTCAAGGAACTTTTTTATTTCCCCTTCAATTTCTTCATTGATCCATTGGTTTTCAGGAGAGTGTTTAATTTCTGTGTGTTTGTAAATTTTCCAGTTTTCCTCTTTGTTATTGACTTCTAGTTTCATGCCATTGTAGTCCGAGAAGATACTTGATATGATTTCAGTCTTCTTGAATTTGCTAAGACTTGTTTTTTGAGCTACCATATGGTCTATCTGAGAAAATATTCCAAGTGTGCTTGAGAAGAATGTGTATTCTGCTGTTGTTTTATAGAATATTCTGTATATGTCTATTAGGTCCATTTTGTCCAAATAGTTTCCTTATTGATTCTCTGGATGATCTATCCATTGTTGAGAGTGGGATATTAAAGCCCCAACTATTATTGTATTACTGTTTATTTCTCCTTTTAACTCTGTTAGTTTTTGCTTTATATATTGGGCTGGCCAAAAAGTTCGTTCAGGTTTTTCTGTGAGATGTTACAGAAAACCCCGAACGAACTTTTTGGCCAACCCGATATTTAGTGGGTGCATAAATAATTACAATTGTTATATCTTCTTGATGTATTGACCCCTTTATCATTATATAATGACCTTCTTTGTCTCTTTTTACCATTTTCAGTTTTGAGTCTATTTTGTCTGATATAAGTATAGCTACCCCTGCTTTCTTTGGTTACCATTTGTTTGAAATGTCTTTTTCCATCCCTTCACTCTTGGTTTATGTATATCTTTAAGGCTAAAATGAGTCTCTTACAGGCAGCATATTGTTGGATCTTGTTGTTGTTGTTTTTAAAATCCATTTATCCATTCTATGTCTTTTAGTTGAAGAATTTAATCTGTTTATATTTAAAGTAATTATTGATAAGGGCTTATTATTGCCATTTTGTTCATTGTTTTCTGGCTGTTTTATAGGTCTGTTGTTCTTTGTTTCTCATCCTGCTCTCTTTCTGGGGGTTTTGATGTCTTTATGAATCAGTGTGCTTTGGTTTCTTTATCATGTTCTTTTGTGTAATTACCACAGGTTTTCCCTTGTGGTTACCATGAGGCTTACATAAAATATCTTAAATGTATAACACTCTATTTTAAACTCATAACAACTTAGCTTCAATAGAATTTGTAAACTTTTACACATTTTTGGTTATTGCTGTTACAGTTTACATGTTTTTAGTATTATATAACTAATAACAGATTATCATAGTTATGTCTATTTTACTACTTAAAAAATTTTTTAAACTAGAGTTGTAAGTGAATTATGCACCACTTTTACCAAATTGCAGAATCTAACTATGACTATATATTTACCATTACCAGTGAGTTTTATACTACCTTTTTATGTTTTTATGATATTAGTTAGCATTCTTTTACTTCTACTCAAAGAACTCTATAAAATTTCTTGTAAGGCAGGTCTGGTGGTAATGAACTTCCTCAGCTTTTGTTTGTTCGGGCAAGTCTGTATCCCTCCTTTTTTTCTGAAGGAAAGCTTAGCTGAGTGTAAAATTCTTGTTTGACAGTTATTTTCCTTCAGTATTTTCAATATGTCATCCCATTTTCTCCTGGCCTGAAAAGTTTTTGAGAAATCTGCTGATAATCTTATGGTCCCTTGCATGTAACTTCTCTTTTTTCTCTTGCTGCTCTTAAAATTCTTTCTTTGTCTTTGGCTTTTGACAATTTAATTATAATGTGTCTCATTGTAGCCCTATTTGAATTCAAGCTATTTGGGGTCCTTTGGTCCTGATGGATCTGGATGTCCATTTCTCTCCCCAGGTTCAGGAAGTTTTCAGCCTTAAATATACTTTCTGTCCCTTTTTCTTTTCCTTCTGGAATTCTCACAATGTAAATATTGTTTCTTTTCCTGTGTCCCATAATTCCCATAGAGTTTCTTCACTCTTTTTCAATCTTTCTTTTTGCTCCTCTTCCTGAGTAATTTCCAATGTCCTATCTTCCAGGTTACTGATTCTTTCTTCTGCATGGTTGAACCTATTTTTGAAACTCTGTTGAATTCTTCAGTTTAGTTATTGTATTTTTCTACTCTGGGATTTCTGTTTGGTAGTTTCATTTTTGTTTTTGTTATTTGATGGTTGCTATTTTTTTTGGTGAAACTTCTTGTTTTGTTCATGCATTAGTTTCCTAGTTTTGTTTAGTTGTCTGTTTGTGTTTTCTTGTAGTTCACTAAACTTCCTTAAAAGAATTATTCTGAATTCTTTTGTCTGACAGTTCATAGATCTCCATTTCTTCAGGGTCAGTTTTTGGAGCTTAATAAAGTTTCCATTGGTGGTGTCACATTTACCTGATTTTCATGATCCTTGATTCTTTATGGTGGTATCTGCACATTTGAGCAATGGGGCTCCTCTTCCAGACTTCACAGGTTTGCTTTGGCAGGAACAGTTCTTCACCAGTCAGCTTAGTTGGATTTCTGGGTATGTCTGCTGGTAATGTCCTTGGGCAGGTGGGACCAGCTATTATGGTCTATTTTGGGGGAAGGCAACTGTTCAAGCTCTGAGGACATGGATGGAGCGCATGTGCCACTGACTGAGAACAGTTGCATAGGACTGCTGGCATTGTTTTCTACCCAAGTGAGGCTCTAGGATGGGGTCCATGGTTGTGTGGATTCCCTGGTCAGGTTTACTAGATGGTCAGGACTGGGTACTATATTCAATAGCTGATGGGACTATGAATTAGCTTCTATGTCCTGGCAGGACAGCAGGACAGGACCCCAGCCTGTACAGTTTGCTGTTTGGGAACCCAAATCAGAATGTGCACTAAATTCCCTGGTCAGGTGAGGCCACCATTTTACCACACAAATGGTGGAAGCCATAGGCTGTGCTCTCTGTTCAAGTGCCACTGTGTGTAGGACTGTTGAATGGCCACATGTTTCCCATGTTCTCTGGTTAGGTTCCCTGGTCAGACAGGCTGAAGACTGTATTCTGCAATGAGCAGGGCTACAAATTAGATTTCCTGCCCAGGGATAGTGGGAGAAGCAGCCCTAAAGCTGGTAAAGTTCTATGTTTATTATCTTAACTCAAGCCAGCCCACACTCAAGTTCCCTGATTGAATAGGGCCACTGGCTGTGTTCTGCAAACTGTCAACTCTGCCCACCAGCCACCCAGTTCAAGTGCTGCTGGGCCACACAGCTTCCAGGAATTTTGTCCAACCCTTGTGGTCAGATGAGGCTGGAAGGCACTCTCTACAGTGGGCAGGGCTATGTAGCAGCTTCCTTGCCTGGACAGGAGGGAGAGGGGCTGCTCTAGGTAACTCTCAATTTCCTGAACAGGCGCTCAGGTTGGAAGGGCTGAGAGCTACCACCAAACTAGGCTATGAGTTAATCCCCCTGCCTGTGTGTAGCACGGGAACATTCCCCATCCCCTACTAGCTTTACTCTGGGGGCAGTCCTCTCTGCCTGCCTACCTCTTGGCTTGAGCACTGCTGGGCCACATTGCTTCCAGGAGTTATTGCCAGCCCCTCTGGTCAGATGGGGCCACAAGACACTCTCCCCAGCAAGGAGAGCAGGGGGTAGGGCCATGATTCAGCTGCTTGCCCGGGCATGGGTAAACCAGGGTCTAGGGCCAGCAAAACTCCTTGTTTGAAGTCCGAACCTGACAGATCTGCACCTGCCAAGTTCCCTGGTCAGAGTGTGCCCCCAGCTTGGTTCTGCAGATGAGCAAAACTCTGGTTGGGATTAATACTTGGGCACTGCATGATGTAAACTCAATCTGCCAAGATCCATTGTTTTTGCAAGCATCTACCCTCTTCTCTGTCAGTCAGATTCCCTGCAACTCCGTGGAACGAGATCATGGCAGGGGCTCCCACAAAGTGACCCACTGTGCTGGGAGATGCTGGTTGTTCCTGCCGGGGTTCTCTTTTCCCACTGGAAGAACTGGAGGCTCAGAGGACACCTTTCCCCATGGTGCTGTGCTGGCCCAGGGTTGGGGGTGGGGACAATGCTGTTAACATGTAACCACTTCTCTTACCTTCTAATGCCATCTATCTTGGTCTCTGTGCTACAGGAGGTGCTCCAGCCTTACCCCTGTGTTCTAGGATTCTATCATTTGTGTCTTGTTCTGGAATAGTTGCTAGTTGTTCCTCTTGTGAGGGGGACCAAGTCAGGGACAACCGATGTCGCCACCTTGGTGACCATATTTCACAATATTTAAACATTAAAAATAAATGTTAAAGAGACCTGCCAATATTCAAATGCCTCCCATGTGCCCAGGGCTTGACCTGGTTCTGAATCCTGTCCCTTCTCACATTCCCATAATCCTTTTGGAATACATCATTCCTTCTCTTCCAGATTTTCAACTTCACTGTATATTGGATCCTTTCCATCAGCATTTAAACATACACAAGTCCTCCCATCTTAAAAACAACAACAATAAAAAACAACCTTCTGTTGCTCTAACCTCATGCCCTCCTACTGTCCTCTCTCCTTCCTTTCATAGCTAAACATCTGAAAAGAACTGTCTGACTCCATTACCTCCATTTCTTTACCTCTTACTATTCTTTGACCCTGTCCAGTTGGGCTTCTGCCTCCATTACTTATTCCATCAAAACAGGTGTCCTTCTAGCCCTCATGATTCAGTGTAGCTGATTCAGTTATATATATATATAATTTCCTGCTTGACAACATCATCTGGGTATCTCAAAAGTATGTCAGACAACCTGTCCAGAATTGTGATCTTCCACTATGAATATGGTCCTTGTCAGGTGTTTCCTATCTCTGAGAAAAGCACACAGATGATGGGCTTGATACATCCCTACCTGCTTAATACCCTTCAATAGTGTTCTATCATATTTATGAAAAGCCATTCTAAAGCCCTGCATGATCCAACCTCTCCCTACCTTTTCAGGTATCTTGCGTCTCTCCCTCCCAACTGTGTGGCCCTAGCACACTGGAAAACTTTTAGTTCCTCAAATTTATCATTTGCCCACAGGGTCCTTTTTTGTGTTAGTACAGCTCCTTGGAGTACTTTTCCTTCCTCTTTAGGTAATTCATTCTTCTCCCCCTGTTATTAGCTCAAATGTTATTTCATCAAGAGGGTCTTTCATGATTCTCCAGCCTTTATCACATTAGTTATATAATGCTGGGTAACAAATCTCTCTAAAATGTCTTAAATGTCTTAAAACAGTAATAATCATTTATTATCTTTCATGGTTTCTATGGGTCAAGTATTTGGGAATGTCTTGGCTAGGTGGTTCTACCTTACGGTCTGTCATGAGATTGTAGTCAGATATCAGCTGGGGATGCAGCTATCTGAAGGTTTGACTGGGATTGGAGTTTCCACTTTAAGACTGTTCATTCATGTGGCTACCAAGTTGGTATTTGCTCTTGGCAAGGGGACTCACTTTCTCTCTACATGGACCTCCACATGTTTCTTGGGCTTCCTCACAAGATGGTGGCTTGAATTCAAAGGTAAGATTTGAGAAAGAGACACAGAGAGAGGGAGAAAGGGAGAGTTGTGGATAGAGAGAGAGGGAGGGAAGGGGGGAAGGAGAGAGAAAGAGAGAAAGCTCATGCAGGCAAAAAGCTGCATCCTTTTTATGACTAGCCTCAGAAGTCACATAGTATCACTTCTACCATGTTCTGTTTGTTAGAAGTGAGTCATGATGATTGGCCCATATCCAAGGAGAGGGGAATTAGATTCTACTGCTTAGAGGGGAAATGTCAAAAAATCTGCAGACATATTTTAAAAATCACCTCACCTATACCCTCCCTTCCTGGACTTGCCACAGTCTGTGTATATACTTCTGTGACTATTTGATTAATGCCTATCTTCCCACATTAAAACAAGTTAGTGGAATAAGCTAGTAGGTCAAGAACCATATCTACTTTTCTTTCCATCTGATTCCTAGTACCTAGCATGCTATCTGGCAATTAGTGTGGAATAAATATGAATAAGTTATAGATTATAAATGACACCTGCAACGCCCCTTTTAGGTAGGTATCATTCTTTCCATTTTATAGATGTGGAGTCAAAATTGTTGGGTAACTTGTTCAAGTACCAAAGTTTGAATCCAGATCCCTCTGCTGCTAAGCCAGAATTATTTCTAGGACTCTAGAATTTCTCCCTATGACAACAAGAGAGGCACAGAAGTTACTCTGGTCTGAGTGAAATTGTCTCCTATGTTTCTAGATTTTCTTATCAGAATAGCTAATTCAGCTTCCCAGGTGTAAGAATTTAAGGACAGACTGTTCTTAAAGTGAGATAATACTCAGAATCTAGTCATGGATAAAAAAAGGTTCTCCAAAGTAATTGATCCTTTTGAGTTTTCTTATCATGAAAAGAAGAGAAAGTGGAGTTTCTGAAACTACCAATCTACTATTGGGAGAGTCACCCAGAGTGGTCACTGGGAGAACTAGTGGCTCTCAATACCGGATTCTTCTATCTGACCCCATGCATTCCTCCACTCCTGTGCAAAGTCTTATCTCCTTCTTTACTATGGAGAAAGGAGATATTCATTAGCTGCTCTGTCCAATGAGGTGGCCATTAGTCATTTGTGGTATTTTAAATTAATTGAAATTAAATAAAAATTTTAAATTCGGTTTCTCATTTGCACTAACCACATTTCAAGTGCTCAAAAGTCACACGTGGCTAGTGACTACCATATTGAAAGGTGCAAATTGTAGGACATTTGTATTATCACAAAAATATTCTATTGAACAGTGCTGCCAGAGAACCTAGGTAATCCTAACCCCGGAGAATTCCCAAGCCATGGAAGAGGAGGAAACCAAGGGCTAGAGGAATTATCCATTGCAAAGACAGCCCCAGCTCACCTGAAGGAAATGGTCCCTAATCGAGGGGCTCTGGGTGTGGATTTTCCTCTACAGGTCGGTGCTCTCACCAGGCTTTCTCTCTCTTCTCCATCTATCCTCTGAGCTATCTCACTTTAAATAATCACCAGCACTCTCCAGACCAGATTGCTCCACACCTGCTGCCCTGAACCCAGAGCCTAGGCCTATTCTAGGCAGCTACTCTGCCAAGACAACACATCTTTACCCTTAAACCATTTCATCTCTGTACTTAGGCCAATCTTTGCCCCTCCTGTCTCAGAGTATGTAATTTCTCTCCTTCTTAGATACAGTCCCTCCATCAACTTCTCCATCAACAGATGCGTTCTGGATTCTATGCCCTTCATCGCACTGGAGCACTTGCTTTACTAATTATTCTCTTTCTCTTCATCATCTTCATCTTTCCCTCTCCACCAAGTAGCCACAGCTTACCCAATGTTGTTAACCTGAGTTAACCCTGAGGCCACCGTCCCATCTTCCCCTTCTTTTCCCTACCAGTTGGTTCTGGGGAGCTGTCTGCCTACATCTTCATCTCTTACCTAGAGCCTAACTTTCATCTAATTCATTTGCTTCCTATTTAATCAAATTTGTTCAGGATATATCATTCAAGGCTCCCCCCAATCAGTCCCTGGCCCATTTTTCTTACCCATTTTTCTTTGTCATCTTTTAGGCAAGCTCATCTCTTCACCGTCCACCACACATGTCTAAAACATTCCTGCCCCTGCAGCTTTATTAATACTATCTCTCTCACCAGAAATACTTGCTCCATGTATTCATCATTGGAGGCTGAGCCCAATCCATCCTTCTCAATGAAGTCTTTCTGATAATAAAAGCCCAAGTGCTTCACTGACTCCCGTCACTGAGCACAGAACTTCCTGGTGTTACTGTGTATTGTCATATGCATATTTATCTTCTCTCCCTAGTTGAGTTTCAGTGTGCATTCTGGCAGGGAATTAGCATTCACATCTTTTCTCTCCCAAGAGTTTTGAGATGCAGAGTCTTGTGCATAGTGGATATTCAAATATTGGTTGATTGACTCATACACTGACACCTTCTATCATCACATCAAAAGGGGCCAATGGTAAACCACGAAGCACTATTTTAAATAAACCTCCTGAAAAGAATATTATGAAATGGAGACTGACAGCTATTAGCTATGTAAATGCCCTGAGGATGAAGGTGGTGTGTTAAAAATAGTACACCTCTATTATGCTAAGTGAAATATGTCAGACAGAGAAAGACAAATACTGTATGATATCACTCGTAGATGGAATCTAAAAAATACAACAAACTAGTGAACATAACAAAAAAGGAATAGACTCACATATATAGAGAACAAACTAGTGGTTACCAGTGGGGAGAGGGAAGGGGGAGGGGCAATATAGGGGTAGGGGATTAAGAGGTACAAACTACTATGTACAAAATAAGTAAGCTATAAGGATATATTGTACAACACAGAGAATATAGCCAATATTTTACAATAACTATAAATGGAGTATAATCTTTAAAAGTTGTGATTCACTGTATTGTACACCTCTAACATATCATCATACTGTACCTCAATTATACTTCAACACAATTTTTTAAGTTAGTTTACTTTTTAAATTTATTTATTCAGTTTTGGCTGCACTGAGTCTTTGTTGTGATGCGCAAGCTCTTTGTTGTTGTGTGTGGGCTTCTCTAGTTGCAGCGCATGGACTCTAGAGCATGCAGGCTCAGTAGTTATTATGGCTTGCGGGCTTAGTTGCAGTATGTGGGATCTTAGTACCCCAACCAGGGATTGAGGAATGCACTGGGAGCATGGAGTCTTAACCACTGCATCACCAGGGAAGTCCCTCAATACAATTTTTTTAATTAAAAAAAATAACAATACACCTCTTTGGTAGATCCTGGGACAACAGGTGTGAAAGGGTGCTGGGAACTGCAAAGAGCTGCACAGCTGGCAAGCATCTTTGCCATTGTTGATACATTTTGGTGAGGAAAAAAAATCTGTGCTGTATTTTCCTGTTTGGTGGCAGGGGGATGGAAGAGTGCAAGGAGAAAGGGTATAGACATTGGAGGCAGGACAAACTTGGCTTGGCTCTCAGCCTCGTTGCTGAATTGTTGTATAAAAGTGAGAAGTAATCTTTTTTTACATTGCAGAAGAATGTTATTGGCCCAAGGAAAGGTTTATGATAAAAAACATGAACAGTATGATATCACATTTATAATTTGTTTTTATAAAGGTTATCATCAAAAAGAACACAAATAACAAATGTTGGCAAGGATGTGGAGAAAAGGGAACCCTTGTACACTATTTCTGGGAATGTAAATTTGTGCAACTACTGTGGAAAACAGTATGGAGGTTTCTCAAAAAATGAAAAATAGAACTACCATATGACCCAGCAATTCCACTCCTGGGTATATAGCTGAAAAAAACAAAAACACTAATTTGAAAATATGCATGCACCCCAATGTTCATAGCAGCATTATTTACAATAGCCAAGATACAGAAGCAACCTAAATATCCATTAGCAGATGAATGGATAGAGAAGATGTGGCATATATATAATGGAATACAGCTCAGCCATAAAAAAGAAAAACATTTTGCCATTTGCAGCAGCATGGATGGACTTGGAGGGCATTATGCTAAGTGAAATAAGTCAGAGAAAGACGAATACTGTATTATATCACAGTATTTAGGTGGAATCTAAAAAATACAACAAACTAGTGAATATAACAAAAAAGAAGCAGACTCACAGGTATAGAGAACAAACCAGTGGTTACCAGTGGGGAAAGGGAAAG
>NW_006799037.1:3105311-3132352 GCF_000442215.2 Lipotes vexillifer | reverse complement strand
GGGAAAGAGGGGGGGCAATATATGGGTGGTGGAATGAGAGGTACAAGCTGTTGGGTGAAAGGCTACAAGGATGTATTGTACAACACAGGGAATATAGCCAATATTTTATAATAACTGTAACTGGAGTGTAAACTTTAAAAATTGTATAAAAAATTTAAAAAGTAATCCATTAAAAAATTAGGCATGAGACAATCAAAATTAAATTTCAGATTAAAAACAAAAGTATATGTGTGCACAGAAAAGGACCAGAAAGGTACATGCCAAAATATTATAGATTATAGGTGATTTTTTTCTTTTTTTCTTTGGCATTTTCTGTGTTCTTCAAATTTAAAGCACTGTGACTCTTATAAAGAAGGTCTGCTAAAAACATTATCTGAGTTAAAGAATTGCAGTATAAGACCCCCTGATTATGTATATTTTAAGAAGTTTGAATCATTTCTCTGTATTGAAAGGTGTATGTGTTTTTCTTTCAACAATCTCAAATATTCAAAAAGATGAGTGGAAGCTACCAACATGACACCACATCACCCCCAAATTCGTCAATGTGTCTTTCCTCCAAACATGAGCATTCCAATACATAACCTTATACAGTCATCTAAATTAGGAAATTAACACTGACCTGTAAGCCTCAAACTGCATTTGGGTTCCCTCAATTATCTAATAGAGTCCTTTATAGCAAAGGAACCTGTCCCATATTATGTGTGGCATTTAATTGTCATGTCTCTTTAGGGTCCTTTAATCTGAGTTAGTTCCTCGGCATTTTCTTAACTTTCATGATTGTAATGGTTTTGAAGATTATAGGTCAGCTATCAATATTTTGTCCCTGAATTTGGGTTTGTAGTAGTCAGACTCCAAAATGTCTTCAGTGATTCTCATCTCCTGGTATTTATGGCCTGTAGAGTCCCTTCCCACATTGTACTAGGGTGACCTGTGTGACCAGAAGAATACTGCAGAAGTGACAACATGTACCTAGAGGCCAGGTGGTAAAAGATATTGCAACCTTTGCCTCAGGTTGCTTGGATTGCCTCTTGGATTGCTTTCTCTGGGGAAAGCCAGTCATTGCACCCTGAAGACACTCCAACACTCCTGTGGAGAAACCCACATGGAGATAAACTAAAACATCCAATCAGCAGCCACACTACCCTGCTGGCCATGGAATAAGCCCCCTTGGGAGTGGATTCTGCAGCCATCTCAGGGGAAAGCCTAAGTGAGAGCCACCCATCGAAGTTACTCCCAAATTCCTGACCCACAGAAACTTTGAAAGATAATTTGTTATGCAGCAATAGCTAACGAATACAGATTTGTCTGTTTCCTCATGATTAGATACAAACTATTCATCTATGGCAGGCACACCACAGTGGTAATGCTATATTCTCATTGCAACCTGTCATTTCTATGCATGATTTCAATTTATTGGTTAGCTTTGATCATTTGATTAAGGTAGTGTCTGCCATGCTTCTCCACTGTAAAGACATATTTTTTTGTGTGTAATTAGTAAGTAATTTGTGGGGAGATACTTTGATACCACGTAACTGTACTGTGTTTAAACAACTTCCACTTTATTCGTCAGTTTTTGTTATATCTGTATAGATCCCTGGACTCCTATTTTATTCAGTGGTTATAAGCCATTACTATCTGTGTTTATTTTGATGATCAACTCATATCATGTTTAGCCAGTCAGGGCCCCTTCAACTGGCTTCTGTGTCCTTTTGACATGTCTCCATTGTTTTTTGAGCACTTTACAACTTTCTGGCCCCAAAGTGTTCCCAACACATCTGATACTTTCCTTGGCAGGCTCTCAAATTAGCCATTTCACCAAAGAGACATGATTCCTTTTAGTGGAGAATGGTTTTTAAGTCAGGATCTGGGTGCTAGGTATGCTCATTGCTCTTGGGGGACTACTTCTCTCATTGTATCTTTATAGACAGAATTAGATAATATATGCATGCATTCACATATATACGTATATCTACATCTAGCTAGCTAGCTAGGTATCATCATTTGCAACTATGAGTTTATAATGGTACCTCCAATTCCAGACAAATACTCTTGAATTCATTCTAGTTTTCTTCTCCACATTTGTAACTCTGTTCTCCAACAGTGTGAAAACTGGCTCCCATCATTCTTTTTTTTTTTTTTTTTTTTTGCGGTACGTGGGCCTCTCACTGTTGTGGCCTCTCCCATTGCGGAGCACAGGCTCCGGACGCACAGGCTCAGCGGCCATGGCTCACGGGCCCAGCCGCTCCGCGGCATGTGGGATCTTCCCGGACCGGGGCACGAACCCGCGTCCCCTGCATCAGCAGGCGGACTCTCAACCACTGCACCACCAGAGAAGCCCCCCATTATTCTTAATATATGATTTGATTAATCCCCTATTGTAACTAATTTCTCTTCACCACTTCCTGCCTCCCCTCCCCTGACATGGATGCCGTCTTCACCTTGTTAAGTTCCTGCACTTCACACTGGGAACATCCTATTCTGGGAATATGGTGAATTAGATATCCCAAATGACCCTTTGTATCAGTTTCCTATAGATGTGCAAAAAACCACCCAAAAACTTAGTGACTTAAAACAAAAGTAATTTATTACTTCTCACAATTCTGTGGATTGACTGGGAGGTTCTGCTTATCTCACCTGAGCTCACTCATCTGGCTGCATTCAGTTAGTGGGTTGGGTGGAGAATGGCCATTCATAGATGTCCTCATTCACATTTCTGAGGTCTTAGCTGAGATGGCTGGGACGGTTCAAGCTCTCTCTTCATGTGATCTTTCATCTAGGACTTCTTTACATGATTCTGGAAGTGTTCCAGGAAGCAAAACTGAAAGGCCTCTTAAGTCATACAACGTAACTTACACTGCATTGTATTAGTCAAAGCAAGTCACAGGACAGCCCAGATTCAAGGGGTGGGGAAACAGACCGTCACTTTTTTTTTTTTTTTTTTTTTTTTGTGGTATGCGGGCCTCTCACTGTTGTGGCCTCTCCCGTTGCGGAGCACAGGCTCTGGACGTGCAGGCTCAGCAACCATGGCTCACGGGTCTAGCTGCTCTGCGGCATGTGGGATCTTCCCAGACCGGGGCATGAACCTGTGTCCCCTGCATCAGCAGGCGGACTCAACCACTGCACCACCAGGGAAGCCCCAGACCCTCACTTTTTGATGGCTGGAGGTGGAGCAACACGTAACATTGCAAAGGAGCACAGGGAGACAATTCATTGCTGGCCATTAGTGTAACAATTTGGCACACTCTCCTAATTAAATGATTACAATGTCAGTTAAAAAAAATTTTTTAAACCATTATTTTAAATGTTTCTCTGAACCAGAAAGAATATAAGAAATCTCAGAGCTGTAATCAAAATAATAGCAGGAAACTTGGGAGACAAGAGACTCCAAGATTTGTCTTTTTCCCTGAGATTTTCTGCATCACTGCAGAACTTGAGCTCCTATCTTAATAGTTACATGGTGCATGGGAAATACAAGGCAAAGCTAAGGGTTACAAAAAGAAGGGAATCAAATATCAGACCCTTACATAAAGTTCAGACCCCACTCTCAGTCTAAGGTGAATGAGAAAAACAATCTCACTGAAAAAAAGGAGACAGCAAGAAAAACTTGCATACATGTCTTGTCCTTGGTGCTAGATGTTGGGGAAAAGAATCATCTGAAAATTTGTAACCAAAAACTGACCATCACGTGGGTTTACAGAGTTTTCTGTAAAGGAAAATGCAAGCTGATGATGGTATTCAAAGTGGTCCCCTGTTGTAAGGCCCTTCATTGACTCAGAGGCGCAAAAGTGAATGCTCACTGGAAAAATTCAAGCTCAATCCAGGCCTCCAAGAATTCCTACAGATGAAGTTCCAACACAAATGAGAAATGCATTGTAAAATAAGATCACAAAACATGCTAAGAAGCAAGGTACCGGGGCTTCCCTGGTGGTACAGTGGTTAAGAATCCACCTGCCAATGCGGGTTCGAGCCCTGGTCCAGGAGGATCCCACATGCTGCGGAGCAACTGTGCCCATGCGCCACAGCTACCAAGCCTGCGTTCTAGAGCCTGCAAGCCACAACTACTGAGCCTACGTGCCACAACTACTGAAGCACATGCACCTACAGCCCGTGCTCTTCAACAAGAGAAGCCACCGCAATGAGAAGCTCACGCACCGCAACAAAGAGTAGCCCCCGCTCACTGCAACTAGAGGAAGCCCGTGCACCTACAGCCCGTGCTCTTCAACAAGAGAAGCCACCGCAATGAGAAGCTCACGCACTGCAACAAAGAGTAGCCCCCGCTCACTGCAACTAGAGGAAGCCCGTGCGCAGCAACGAAGATCTGGCGCAGCCAAAAATAAATAAAAATAAAATAAATGAATTTTTTTTAAAAAAGCAAGGTATCATCTGTGAGAACAAGCAGAAAAAACAGAAGGCAGAAATAGAGCCTTTATGTATTCAGATATAAGACTAAAAGACATGGACTTTGAAGTAACTAAGTTTAATGTGTGTTATGGACTGAATCATATCCCCCCTAAAATGTATATGTTGAAGTCCTAACCCCCTGTGTGAAAGGATTTGGAGTAAGGAAGCAGTTAAGGTCAAATGAGGTCTTGAGGGTGGAGCCCCAACAGGATTAGTGTCTTTATAAGGAAAGACATCAGAAAGCTTGTTCTCTTTCTCCATCATCTGAGGACTTGGTCAGAAGTGCCATCTGTAAGCTAGGAAGAGAGCACTCACCAGGAACCTGAGCACGGTGGTATCTGATTCTGGATGTCCAGGCTCCAGGCTGTGAGAAAATAAAATTCTGTTGTTTAAGCCACCTATCCTATGGTATTTTGTTATGGCAGCCCAAGATGACTAATACAATATGTTTACATAAATATAAGACAAGCTTAAAATAGGAGCATGGAATAATTTGACAGAATCGAGAAAAGTCCACAGAAGTTCTCAAAATTAAAATTATAATAACGGAAAGTAAAACACCTGTTTGAAAAGTGGGTTCCACCACTGAAAGTAGATTCTACCACTGAAGATAGAATTGGATGAATTTATACGGAATATAAAGAGATTGAATATATGATAGGTTATGAGATATGGTGGATATAATGAGAAGGTCTAGCATATCTCTAGTCATATTTCCAAAAGAAGATAATGGGGATGGGAAGATTGGAGCCCTCATACATTGCTGGTGGGAATGTAAAATGCTGTAGCCACTTTAGAAAATGGTTTGATAATTCCTCAAAATCTTTAGAGTTAGTGTATGATCTGGAAATGCCACTACTAGGTATTTATGCAAGAGAAATGAAAACATACAGCCACACAAAAACTTATATACAGGGACTTCCCTGGTGGCGCAGTGGTTAAGACTCAGCATTCCCAATGCAGGGGGCCTGGGTTCGATCACTTGTCCGGGAAATAGATCCCACATGCATGCTGCAACTAAGGAGCCAGCGAGCCACAACTAAGGAGCCCGCCTGCCGCAACTAAGACCCAACACAACCAAATAAATAAATAAATATTTTTAAAAAAGAAAAAACTAGTACACAAATGTTCATAGCATCATATTCACAATAGCCAAAAAGTAGAAACAACCCAAATGATGAATGGACAAACAAATGTGATATATCCATACAACAATATTATTTGTCAATAAAAAGTAATGAAGCACAAATAAATTCTCCAACATGAATGAATCTCAAAAACATTATGGGGCTTCCCTGGTGGCACAGTGGTTGAGAGTCCACCTGCTGATGCAGGGGACACGGGTTCGTGCCCCGGTCCGGGAAGATCCCACATGCCGCGGAGCGGCTGGGCCCATGAGCCATGGCCGCTGAGCCTGTGTGTCCGGAGCCTGTGCTCTGCAACGGGAGAGGCCACAACAGTGAGAGGCCCGCGTACTGCAAAAAAAAAAAAAAAAAAAAAAAATTATGGTAATAATGTTTAAAAAACATTATTAAAAAAAACCCAAAGTGTATAGTTTCCTGGTTTCCAGTAGTTGTGGCTCCTGGGCTCTAGAGCACAGGCTCAGTAGCTGTAGCTCATGGGCTAAGTTGCTCCGTGACATGTAGGATCTTCCCAGACCAGGGATCAAACTCGTGTCCCCTGCACTGGCAGGTGGATTCTTAACCACTGTGCCACCACGGAAGTCCCGAAACTATACACTTTAAACAAGTGAACTTTATGTTATATAAATTACATATCAATAAAGCTGTTTTAAAAAGAGGTAATAGGGCTTCCCTGGTGGCGCAGTGGTTGGGAGTCTGCCTGCCGATGCAGGGGACGCAGGTTCATGCCCTGGTCCGGGAGGATCCCACGTGCCGCGGAGCGGCTGGGCCCTTGAGCCATGACTGCTGGGGCTGTGCGTCCGGAGCTAGTGCTCCACGATGGGAGAGGCCACGACAGTGAGAGGCCCGCATACAGCAAAATAAAAAAATAAAATAAAATAAAATAAAATAAAATAAAAAATAAAAAGAGGTAATAAATAGGAAAGAGCCAATATTCAAATTCATAATAACATAATTTTCCAGAAGAGTTGAAAACACATCTTTAAATGCAGGAAATCCAATGAATCCCAAGCAGGATGAATAAAAACAAAACACATATCTAGACTCATCATCAGATAACTAAAGAACACCAAAGAAAAAAAGAAGATTTCAAAAGCATCCAGAGACAAAAGACACATCACCTGCAGAGGAGCAATATTGATTGCTGTCTGACTTCTCAACAGCAGAAGATCTGATGGAAGCTGGCAGACAGTAGAATAACATCTTCATGTGCTGAGAGAAAATAAACTACAATTCTAAACCATATACAACCATATATAATATACATATTATATAGTTCAAGAATGGGTTAGAAATAAAAAAAACTTCAGACAGATACAGATATGAGATTACATCACCCACAGACCTTCACTAAAAGAAATTTTAAGGGCTGTACTTCAGCCAAAAGGAAAATGAATGCATACGGAAATCTGAGGAGCATGAAGGAATGATGAACATATTGAAAAACATTTCAGTAACTCTAAGCAAACATTGTATAAATTTTTTTTAAATGTCCAGTTTGTGGAGGAATACAGGCTAGAATTAAAATAATAGACAACAGTATCAAATAAAGTGGGGATGAGTTCATGTGTCCTAAGGTCCTTGATTGGTCTCCCTACAGGCAACTCATTACTTCCACTGCCCATCCCTATTGGATTGTGCTGCAGTTTGTTTTCCAATAAGTCCTTTGATTTGACCTGCCTTTAATCTTTATCTTCTGACACCCTGTCCTAGTTGCTACTGGTGCATGTCAGTGAATGACTGACTAGGCCTGTTGGAGCAGTTTTTCCTTTAAATATTAAAAAACTTAAACAGGCTCGTACAGGATTGGGTTCTTCTGAATTCCCTGGCAGTCCAGTGGATAGGACTCGGCACTATCACTGCCAGGACCCGGGTTCAGTCCCTGGTCAGGAAACTAAAATTCTGCAAACTGTGTGGTGTGGCCAAAAAGTAAAAACAGGATTGGGTTCTTAAAATTATCTTCATTCCAAACTATTCTTTTTTTTTTTCAATTTTATTTTTAAAGGAATTCCTTTATTTATTTTTTTAATTTATTTTTGGCTGTGTTTGGTCTTCGTTTGTCTGCAAGGGCTTTCTCTAGTTGCAGCAAGCGGGGGCCACTCATCATCGCGGTGCGTGGGCCTCACACTATCGTGGCCTACCTTGTTGCGGATCACAGGCTCCAGACGCGCAGGCTCAGTAATTGTGGCTCACGGGCCCAGTTGCTCCGTGGCATTTGGCATCTTCCCAGACCAGGGCTCGAACCTGTGTCCCCTGCAGTGGTAGGCAGATTCTCAACCACTGCGCCACTAGGGAAGCCCCAAACTATTCTTTTAAAATTTTAGAATGCTTTTTTTTTTTTTTTGCGGTACGCGGGCCTCTCACTGCTGTGGCCTCTCCAGTTGTGGAGCACAGGCTCCGGACGCGCAGGCCCAGCGGCCATGGCTCACGGGCCCAGCCGCTCCGCGGCATGTGGTATCTTCCCAGACCAGGGCACGAACCTGTGTCCCCTGCATCGGCAGGCGGACTCTCAACCACTGTGCCACCAGGGAAGCCCTAGAATGCTTTTTTTTGATCCAAAACTGAAATGTTAATTATAGTAAAATATAGAAAATTGAGAAAAATATAAAGAAGAAAATAAGTATCATATCATAAAACAAAAATTATTTAAAATTTTTTTTAACTGTTTGTAAAACACAACAAATATATTAATGCAACAAATAGTTGTGTTTCCACTACTCAGACTGAAAATTGCTAATACTTTGTCATATTTACTTCTAGTCAGTTCCTTACATTTTCATAGCCTTAGATAAATTACAAATAGAGGCCCACATACTTTATGTCTAAATATTTAAGATCTAAATCAGGACAACAAACTGTTAAAGTATATTTTACCCTCCTACACTGACAAATAATTTTCCTGACCAAGAATTATAAGGCTATACTTTTTTGAAACTGAAAAGTAAGTAAATAACAAATATGATTTAATTTTTTTAAACATCTTTATTGGAGTATAATTGCTGTACATTGTTCTGTTAGTTTCTGCTGTATGTGTGGGAGTTTGCTGATGGACTTGTGATATTTAGATGATTACTAAACTAAAATATATATAATCTATGAATAATTATATATTTCCCACAAAGTTTTTTTTCTTGCCTCCATTTCAGCAAATCCCTAATAATCTTGTTACAGTCAAGATTTTCACGTACTTTGTCTTCTATTGATCAT
The DNA here is from genome assembly GCF_000442215.2 of Lipotes vexillifer. Classification (NCBI taxonomy): domain Eukaryota; kingdom Metazoa; phylum Chordata; class Mammalia; order Artiodactyla; family Lipotidae; genus Lipotes; species Lipotes vexillifer. Next base: position 3,123,602 of record NW_006799037.1, on the reverse strand, counting down.
AATGCCAAATATGACAACTTTTCTTCAGCCATTGAGGTTCTTAGATAATTTTTTTGTTAATTTCAGTTCGGGCAATTTTTTCATCTACAACAGTATCAACTGGAATTATCAGTAAAATCCTTATATATCTGCAACTCCTGTTACAAAGGGTTAATTTCCATAATACACAATAAGGTCCTACAAATTGACCAGAATATAAATCCACCAACCCAATAGAACAATAGGCAAAAGATATGTTTTATAGCCAGCTGTATTTCTTTTTCTTAAAATTGTTCATATCCTTTGCCTACATGACCACTTTGTTGTCCCAATAACACACAGTTAAATAGTTCTTGTTTTACCTACTGATATGTGATTATCACTTCATAATATGAATTCTCATACTTGTGAATTTATTTCTGAGTTCTTTATCACAGGACACTGATCCATTTGTGTATTACTACACAGATGTTCAATTATTTAAATTCTAAAGGTTTATATAGATTTGTGTGTGAGAGTTTTTTTCCTATTGAATTGTAACTTACATACCATGAAATATACAATTCTTAGTTTTACAGCTAAAATGAAGTTTGACCTAAATATAAACCTGTCTAACTACCACTCAGATTAGGATATGGAATATTTCCAGTACTCCATGAGAGTATCTTATGCTCCTTCCCTGTCAATACCCTTGAAATGCAACCGCTATACTGATGCCAATCATTTTTGCCTGTTTTTGAGTCTCACATATATGGATATCACCTACAGGATTTTCTCTTTATTTGGGTCTCTGTTTGTACAGCATTATGTCTCAAAGATTTATCCATTTCATTACATTTAGTACTTTCTCATTGCTATGTAGAATTCCACTGTATGAAAAAGCACAGTTTATTGATCTATTTTGCTGTTGATATACATTAGCATGCTTTTGAGTTTGGAGATATTGTGAATAATCCTGCTTTGAATATTGTTGGATGTGTTTTTGATGGGTATAAGCAATTATTTATGTTGGAAACATACTCAGAGATTGAATTGCTAGGTCATAGAGTATAAGTTTATTCAGATTTAAGAGACACTTTCAAACAGTTTTCCATAGTGGCTATAACAATTTAAACTTCCTAAAAAGTGTATGAGCGTACCAGTTGCTCCACATTAACATCAACACTTGGTATTCTCTGTCTTTTAGGATGGGGGTGTAGTGGTATTGACTACGGTTTTAATTTGTGTTTCCCAGATTGTTGATAATACTGTACAGTTTTTCATCCATTTGTTAGTGATTTGCCCATCCTCTTTTGTGCTGTGCTTGTTGAAATTTTAGCTCATTTTTGTGAAAATCACCTAACTTTTATTTAGTGAACTGCCGGAACATATTATATATTCTGTATAGGATTCCTTTGGTAGAGATGTACACTGCAAATATCTTTCCCATGCCCTTGGCTTGCATTTTTGCTTGCTCAATGTTGTGTTTTGATAGGGAATATTTAAGCTTCAATTTATTATATTTTCCTTCTGAGTGATTGTAACTGATACCGTATTTTTAATTCCATTTTCTACTCGTTAATTTCTAGTGTCTAGAAATACATTGATTTTTGTGTGTTGATCTTGTTTCCTGTGGCCTTGCTGCTGGGCTCACTTATTAATTTAGGAGGTTGTTTTTGTTTTGTTTTTTTAAGATTCCTTGGGATTTTGTATGTAGATAATTATGTCATCTGGAAATAGGGACCATTTTATTTCCTCCTTTCCAATTCATGCGCCATTTATTTTCTTTTATTGCCTTAATGTGCTGGCTAGGCCTTCCAGTACTATGTTGAACAAGAGTGGTAAGAGTAAGCATCCTTGGGACTTCCCTGGTGGTCCAGTGGTTAAGACTCTGCACTTCCACTGCAGGAGGCATGGGTTTGGTCCCTGGTCACAGAACTAAGATCCCACAAGCCGCAGGGGAAAAAAAAGGGAGTGAGTATCCTTGTCTTGTTCTTGAATTTAGGGAGAAAGCATTCAGTCTTTCAACATTAAGTATAATATTACCCGACAGTTTTTTATATAGATGCTCTTTATTGAGATGAGGAAGATCCCCTTTATTCCTTGTTTGCTCGGTGTTTTTATTACAAAAAGGAAACAGATTTTGTCAAATGTTTGTTTTTGCACCAACTGATATGATCATGTGTTTTTTCTTCTTTGGCCTGTTGATATGGTGGTTACACTGATTGATTTTTGAATATTTAATCAATTTACATATGTTTAAAATTCCTCTCAGCAGTGTTACAGTTGTCAAGGTAGAGATCTTACACATCTTTTATTAGGTTTATTCCTGTGCATTTGATGTTTTTGTTTGTAAATGGTATTACTTCTTTAATTTCATTTTCTAAATGTTTATTATTGGTATGTAGAAATAATTTTTTTTACATTTTTGATTTTGTATCCAGAAACTTGATAAATTTACTTAATAATTACAATAGTTTTTTGGTAGATTCTTTTTTATTTTCTAGGTACTCAATCACATTTCTGTGAATAAGGACAATTCTAGTTTTTTCTTCTTTTCTACTCTTTGTTTTTATTTGTTTTACTTGATTTATTGCACTGGTTAGGATCTCCAGTACAAAACTGAATAAATGTGATAGTGGACATCCTTGATTTATTTATGAGATCAGTGGGAAAATATTCAATATTTCACCTTTGAGTAGGATTTCAATGATAGAGTTTGGGGGGGGGTTCCCCCATGTTCAAAATTCAGAACCATTAAAAAAAATGTCCTTTAGCCCCATATAAATTATTAAGACCTGCTACTGTAAATTTAGAAGACAATTTTTAAAAATGACCAATAGAGAATAAGTAAAATAATTTACTTTTGATTATGATTGAGAATGTAGCACATGTTTAAAGTTTTTTAAGTCTTTTAAATCAAAGTAAAATTTTCATAGATAAATATCTACATGTATATAATTATATATGTAATTAAATGAATTATAATATACTCATATATCCAGTACCATAATAAAGATTTAAAACATTTTTATTTCCCCCTTGCCTCCTTTCAGTCACTACACACAGCATATAGACAACCATTGTTCTGATTTCTGTCATGGTTTTAGTTTTGTTTGTTCTAAATTTTCACTTACATGGAATTGTAGAGCATGTATTCTTTTGTGTTTTGGCTTATTTGCTCAGCAAAATATTTTCAATGTACCATAAATACCATACATTTTTATTTATTCATCTATTTGATGAACATTTAAGCTATTTCTAGTTTGAAGGTATTATAAATAAAGCTACTGTAAACATTTCCATACAAGTCCTTTTGTGAACCCAAATTTTAGTTTCTGGTGGGATAATACCTAGGACAGGAACTGCTGAGTTATGATGGATTAAGTCTATGTTTAACTTTATGAGAAGCTTCAAAACAGTTTATCATACTGGTAGGGCTGTTTTCCATTACCACTAGCAATATATGAGTTCCAAATGTTCTGTATCCTCAACAACATTTGGTGTTAGTCTTTTTTAAATTTAGCGTTTTCTTTCTCTTTCTCCCTTTTTGTTTTTTTGCGGTACGCGGGCCTCTCACTGTTGCGGCCTCTCCCGTTGCGCAGCACAGGCTCCAGACGCGCAGGCTCAGCGGCCATGGCTCATGGGCCCAGCCGCTCCGCGGCATGTGGGATCTTCCCGAACCGGGGCACAAACCTGTGTCCGCTGCATTGGCAGGCGGACTCTCAACCACTGCGCCACCAGGGAAGCCCTCTCCTTTTTTTGTAATAACCTCTTCATCAGATTAAGGAGGTTCTCCTCTATTCCTAATCTCCTCTGTGACTGTATCATTTACAGGTGTTAAATCTTATCAAATACTTTTTCTGCATTTATTGCGAAACATATAATTCTTCTCATTAATTTTATTAATGTGGTGAATTATATTGGTTGATGTTTTAACAAATTTATTGAAGCACAATTTACATACCTTAAAATCACCAATTTTAAACGTACAGTTTGATGAGTTTTAGGAAACGTACACCGTTGTACAACCACTATAACAATCACCCAAAATGTTTCCTTGCTCTCCCTTGCAGTTCATTCCTATTCTTATTCCAGCCTCTAAGCACCCTCTGAAATGCTTTCCGTCTGTGTAATTTTGTTATTTCTAGAAATTCTATATAAGTGAAATCATAAAATAGGTGGCCTTTTGTGTCCTTTCCCACATGGCAATGAACTGAGGCCTCCTGCCAACAACCATGTAAGTAGGCCATCTTCAAAGCTGGTTATCTGGTCTCCATCAAACCTCCAGATGACTGTAGCCTCAGGTGATATCTTGACTTCAACTCCATGAGAGACCCTGAAAGCTATCTGAGCAACTCTCAAACTCCCAATCCATACTATGAGATAATAAATATTTTTTGTTTCAACCATTAAATACTGAGGTAATTCATTATACAGCAATAGAAGAGTAATACACTTGCATTCCTGGAACAAGTCCATGGGGTCATGATGATCCCTTTTACATAATCCTATATTCAATTTTCTATTATTTTACATAGAATTATTGTTTAGTTTCATGAAAGATAATGGTCTATAATTTTCCTATCTTGTAATGTCCTATTCAGTTTTTGGTATCAAAATTGTGCTGACTCATAAAATGAATTGGGACATTCCCTTAACATTTTTATGACCTGAAAGAGTTTTTGGAAAAACTAGTACTTTTTCTTTATTACATATTTAGAGGAATTCAGGAATGAATACATTTAAATCTGAGGTTTTCTCTAGAGAAAGTTTACAAATTACAAATAGAATTTCTTTTATAGATATGAACTATTCAAAATTTTTTTCTTCTTATTTCAGTTTTGTTAACTTTTGTTTGTGCAGGAATTTATCCATTTTATTCTGTCAAATTCATTGCCACAAAGTTATTCCTAATATCCTCTTTATGTTGTAGGATTTCTAGAATTCTTGATATCCATAATTAGTGCTCTCTTTATTCCATCAATCTTTCTATGGATTTATTGATTTTAATAATCTCAGCAAAGAAACTTAGACTTTGTTATATTTCTCTATTATATGTTTACTTCCCGTTTTATTGATCTCTGCTTTTATCTTTATTATTGCCTTCTTTCTACTTTATTTAGGTTGATTTCTTATTCTTTTTCTAGACTCAAAAGTTGGGAGCATTCATAATTTATTTTCAATCTTTCTCTTTTTTTGTAATACAGACGTTTAACATTTAAAATTTCACTCTAGGCACTGCTTTAGGTGTTTCCTACACGTTTGTATATGTAGTACTTTTTTTGGCTATTATTCAATTTAAAATATTTTTCTAACATCCATTGTGATTTATTTTCTGATCCATGGGCTATTAAAAAGTGAGTACTTAACTTCCAAATCTCTGGAGAGTTTCTAATAATCTTTTTAAAATGGATTTATAGTTTAAATCAACTGTGTTCAGAGAATATATTTTATATTCTTGGTATTCAAAGTGTGATTCATGAGTCCAATAACATCAGTATCATTTGGGGGCTTGTTGGAAATTAAAAATCTACATTTTTTCAAGATCCTGGTTGATATCTATGCTGACTAAAGTTAGAGAAGTGCCGGGCTTCCCTGGTGGCGCAGTGGTTGAGAGTCCGACTGCCGATGCAGGGGACACGGGTTCGTGCCCCGGTCCGGGAAGATCCCACATGCCGCGGAGGGGCTGGGCCCGTGAGCCATGGCCGCTGAGCCTGCGCGTCCGGAGCCTGTGCTCCGCAACGGGAGAGGCCACAACAGTGAGAGGCCTGCGTATCGCAAAAAAAAAAAAAAAAAGTTTGAGAAGCACTATTCCATATTATTTCAATCCTTTGAAGTGTGTTGAGGCTTGCTTTACAACCCATCTTCTAGTCTATTTTGCTGTTCCACCTGTATTTGAAATAGTTCACATTATGCAGTGGTTCAGTGTGCTGTTCTATAAATATTTATTAAGTCAGGATGGTTAATCATACATTTCAAATCTTTTATATCCTCACTGAGTTTTTGTCTCCTTATTCTATTAGTTCTTGAAAGAGGTCTGTTAAAATTTCCAACTATGTTTGTGGATTTGTGTATTTCTTCTTTTAGTTCTATTAACTTTCGTTTATATATTTTCAAATGTGAGCTTAGGTGCATGCATGTTTAGAGTTTTTTCATCTTCCTGTTCACCTTTTTATCATATGAAATTTCCTTTTTAACCTTTAGTAATATTTTTTTCCCTTAGAGTTCTAAATATTATACACCTAGATTCCTTAGAGGCCTATATTTTATATATGTAGCTTTTTTTTGGATTAGTACTTGCATCTTGTGTCTTTTTCCTTCTTTTTCTCTCAGTCTGTCTTAACTTTGTATTTAACAGTGTTTTTTGGGGACAGCAGAAGCAAGAAGAACTATAACCCTGCAGCCTGCAGAATGAAAACCATAATCATAAAAGTGTTTTTGTGTAAACATAACTGGCCTTTTAAAAACAGCTAGTCTTTTAGTATTTATCTTTTTTTTTTTCAAGTTACAAAATAGCTTTATTTTATGACAATGACTTGGTTCCTTTATTTCTTGGTATATATTAGTATCTTGGATCTTTTTTATTTATTAGACTGTATAATACTTCAAAGTATAGCAAGACGATACTTAAGGTTTGAAATAATACCCTGGACTTAAAGAGAAAAATACACAAATTATTTACAGGTCAAGGTTGTATTAGCAAATTCTGATATTAAATATATTGCATTCTTATTAGGAAAAATATTACAAGCCTGTTGGAGACTTCTTTTCTCCATGGAGTATTCTCCTTTTGTCTTTAAATAGTGCTATAACTTATACAAGCATCATTTGGATCCTGCCTTGTAATCAGTGTATAATCAATATAAACATTTGCTTTGTGGTGTGTCAGTGAGACTTTTAATTTTTTTATTTTCTAAACCCACGTTTATTTTGGACACTGGCATTCAGGTCACTTTTTAAAATGTTAGTGAGTGCACCAATGTCACAGTACATGTTTTCACTGTATAATGCAGTTTACTTTGCTGATCGAGAAATTATTTCATTCATTCATTTAAGAAATATTTTGGCGTTCCTATCAAGTGCCAGAAAACATGTTAAGAAGAGGACAGAGTAATAAACACAAGAGAAATGATCATTATGTTCATTGTATTAAAGGGTGAACTTTTCAGTTTCTGAATCTGATTTCTAAACTTTCCTCCGAAGCATTATTATTATTATTATTTTTTTTACATATGTTCCCATATCTCTTCCCGCTTGCATCTCCCTCCCTCCCAGCCTCCCTATCCCACCTCTCCAGGCGATCACAAAGCACTGAGCTGATCTCCCTGTGCTATGTGGCTGCTTCCCACTAGCTATCTACCTTACTTTTGGTAGTGTATATATGTCCATGCCTCTCTCTCACTTTGACACAGTTTACCCTTCCCCCTCCCCATATTCTCAAGTCCATTCTCTAGTAAGACTGTCTTTATTCCTGTTTCACCCCTAGGTTCTTCATGACATTTTTTTCTGAAATTCCATATATATATGTTAGCATATGGTATTTGTCTCTCTCTTTCTCACTTACTTCACTCTGTATGACAGACTCTAGGTCTGTCCACCTCATTACAAATAGCTCAATTTCGTTTCTTTTTATGGCTGAGTAATATTCCATTGTATATATGTGCCACATCTTCTTTATCCATTCATCTGATGGTGGACACTTAGGTTGTTTCCATCTCCGGGCTATTGTAAATAGAGCTGCAGTGAACATTTTGGTACATGACTCTTTTTGAATTATGGTTTTCTCAGGGTATATGCCCAGTAGTGAGATTGCTGGATCATATGGTATTTCTATTTGTAGTTTTTTTAGGAACCTCCATACTGTTCTCCACAGTGGCTGTATCAATTTACATTCCCACCAACAGTGTAAGAGGGTTCCCTTTTCTCCACACCCTCTCCAGCATTTATTGTTTCTAGATTTTTTGATGATGGCCATTCTGACTGGTGTGAGATGATATCTCATTGTAGTTTTGATTTGCATTTCTCTAATGATTAGTGATGTTGAGCATTCTTTCATGTGTTTGTTGGCAGTCTGTATATCTTCTTTGGAGAAATGTCTATTTAGGTCTTCTGCCCATTTTTGGATTGGGTTGTTTATTTTTTTGTTATTGAGCTGCATGAGCTGCCTGTAAATTTTAGAGATTAATCCTTTGTCAGTTGATTCATTTGCAAATATTTTCTCCCATTCTGAGGGCTGTCTTTTGGTCTTGTTTATGGTTTCCTTTGCTGTGCAAAAGCTTTGAAGTTTCATTAGGTCCCATTTGTTTATTTTTGTTTTTATCTCCATTACTCTAGGAGATGGGTCAAGAAGGATCTTGCTGTGATTTATGTCATAGAGTGTTCTGCCTATGTTTTCCTCTAAGAGTTTGATAGTTTCTGGCCTTACATTTAGGTCTTTAATCCATTTTGAGCTTATTTTTGTGTATGGTGTTAGGGAGTGATCTAATCTCATACTTTTACATGTACCTGTCCAGTTTTCCCAGCACCACTTATTGAAGGGGCTGTCCTTTCTCCACTGTATATTCCTGCCACCTTTATCAAAGATAAGGTGACCATATGTGCATGGGTTTATCTCTGGGCTTTCTATCCTATTCCATTGATCTATCTTTCTGTTTTTGTGCCAGTACCATACTGTCTTGATTACTGTAGCTTTGTAGTATAGTCTGAAGTCAGGCAGCCTGATTCCTCCAGCTCCATTTTTTGTTCTCAAGATTGCTTTGGCTATTCGGGGTCTTTTGTGTTTCCATACAAATTGTGAAATTTTTTGTTCTAGTTCTGTGAAAAATGCCAGTGGTAGTTTGATAGGGATTGCATTGAATCTATAGATTGCTTTGGGGAGTAGAGTCATTTTCACAATGTTGATTCTTCCAATCCAAGAACATGGTATATCTCTCCATCTGTTTGTATCATCTTTAATTTCTTTCATCAGTGTCTTATAATTTTCTGCATACAGGTCTTTTGTCTCCTTAGGTAGGTTTATTCCTAGATATTTTATTCTTTTTGTTGCAATGGTAAATGGGAGTGTTTTCTTGATTTCACTTTCAGATTTTTCATCGTTAGTATATAGGAATGCCAGAGATTTCTGTGCATTAATTTTGTATCCTGCTACTTTACCAAATTCATTGATTAGCTCTAGTAGTTTTCTGGTAGCATCTTTAGGATTCTCTATGTATAGTATCATGTCATCTGCAAACAGTGACAGCTTTACTTCTTCTTTTCCGATTTGGATTCCTTTTATTTCCTTTTCTTCTCTGATTGCTGTGGCTAAAACTTCCAAAACTATGTTGAATAAGAGTGGTGAGAGTGGGCAACCTTGTCTTGTTCCTGACCTTAGTGGAAATGCTTTCAGTTTTTCGCCATTGAGGATGATGTTGGCTGTGGGCTTGTCATATACGGCCTTTATTATATTGAGGAAAGTTCCCTCTACACCTACTTTCTGCAGGGTTTTTATCATAAATGGGTGTTGAATTTTGTCAAAAGCTTTCTCTGCATCTATTGAGATGATCATATGGTTTTTCTCCTTCAATTTGTTAATATGGTTAATCACATTGATAGATTTGCGTATATTGAAGAATCCTTGCATTCCTGGAATAAACCCCACTTGATCATGGTGTATGATCCTTTTAATGTGCTGTTGGATTCTGTTTGCTAGTATTTTGTTGAGGATTTTTGCATCTATGTTCATCAGTGATATTGGCCTGTAGTTTTCTTTCTTTGTGACATCCTTGTCTGGTTTTGGTATCAAGGTGATGGTGGCCTCGTAGAATGAGTTTGGGAGTGTTCCTCCCTCTGCTATATTTTGGAAGAGTTTGAGAAGAATAGGTGTTAGCTCTTCTCTAAATGTTTGATAGAATTCGCCTGTGAAGCCATCTGGTCCTGGGCTTTTGTTTGTTGGAAGATTTTTAATCACAGTTTCAATTTCAGTGTTTGTGATTGGTCTGTTCATATTTTCTATTTCTTCCTGATTCAGTCTTGGCAGTTTGTGCATTTCTAAGAATTTGTCCATTTCTTCCAGATTGTCCATTTTATTGGCATAGAGTTGCTTGTAGTAATCCCTCATGATTTTTTGTATTTCTGCAGTGTCAGTTGTTACTTCTCCTTTTTCATTTCTGATTCTATTGATTTGAGTCTTCTCCCTTATTTTCTTGATGAGTCTGGCTAATGGTTTATCAATTTTGTTAATCTTCTCAAAGAACCAGCTTTTAGTTTTATTGATCTTTGCTATTGTTTCCTTCATTTCTTTTTCATTTATTTCTGATCTGATTTTTATGATTTCTTTCCTTCTGCTAACTCTGGGGTTTTTTTGTTCTTCTTTCTCTAATTGCTTGAGGTGCAAGGTTAGGTTGTTTATTCGAGATGTTTCCTGCTTCTTAAGGTGGGCTTGTATTGCTATAAACTTCCCTCTTAGAACTGCTTTTGCTGCATCCCATAGGTTTTGGGTCGTTGTATCTCCATTGTCATTTGTTTCTAGGTATTTTTTAATTTCCTCTTTGATTTCTTCAGTGATCACTTCGTTACTAAGTAGTGTATTGTTTAGCCTCCATGTGTTTGTATTTTTTACTGCTCTTTTCCTATAATTGATATCTAATCTCATGGCGTTGTGGTCGGAAAAGATACTTGATATAATTTCAATTTTCTTAAATTTACCAAGGCTTGATTTGTGACCCAAGATATGATCTATCCTGGAGAATGTTCCATGAGCACTTGAGAAAAATGTGTATTCTGTTGTTTTTGGATGGAGTGTCCTATAAATATCAATTAAGTCCATCCTGTTTAATGTATCATTTAAAGCTTGTGTTTCCTTATTTATTTTCATTTTGGATGATCTGTCCATTGGTGAAAGTGGGGTGTTGAAGTCCCCTACTATGAATGTGTTACTGTCGATTTCCCCTTTTATTGCTGCTAGTTTTTGCCTTATGTATTGAGGTGCTCCTTTGTTGGGTGCATAAATATTTACAATTGTTATATCTTCTTCTTGGATCGATCCCTTAATCATTATGTAGTGTCCTTCTTTGTCTCTTCTGATAGTCCTTATTTTAAAGTCTATTTTGTCTGATATGAGAATTGCTACTCCAGCTTTCTTTTGGTTTCCATTTGCATGGAATATCTTTTTCCATCCCCTTACTTTCAGTCTGTATGTGTCTCTAGGTCTGAAGTGGGTCTCTTGTAGACAGCATATATATGGGTCTTGTTTTTGTATCCATTCAGCCAATCTGTGTCTTTTGGTGGGAGCATTTAGTCCATTTACATTTAAGGTAATTATCGATATGTATGTTCCTATTCCCATTTTCTAAATTGTTTTGGGTTCGTTATTATAGGACTTTTCCTTCTCTTGTGTTTTTGTCTAGAGAAGTTCCTTTAGCATTTGTTGTAAAGCTGGTTTGGTGGTGCTGAACTCTCTCAGCTTTTGCTTGTCTGTAAAGGTTTTAATTTCTCCATCAAATCTGAATGAGATCCTTGCTGGGTAGAGTAATCTTGGTTGCAGGTTTGTCTCCTTCATCATGTTCAATATGTCCTGCCACTCCCTTCTGGCTTGCAGAGTTTCTGCTGAAAGATCAGCTATTAACCTTATGGGGATTCCCTTGTGTGTTATTTGTTGTTTTTCCCTTGCTGCTTTTAATATGTTTTCTTTGTATTTAATTTTTGACAGTTTGATTAATATGTGTCTTGGCGTATTTCTTCTTGGATTTATTCTGTATGGGACTCTCTGTGCTTCCTGGACTTGATTAACTATTTCCTTTCCCATATTAGGGAAGTTTTCAACTATAATCTCTTCAGATATTTTCTCAGTCCCTTTCTTTTTCTCTTCCTCTTCTGGAACCCCTATAATTCGAATGTTGGTGCATTTAATGTTGTCCCAGAGGTCTCTGAGACTGTCCTCAGTTCTTTTCATTCTTTTTCTTTATTCTGCTCTGCAGTAGTTATTTCCACTATTTTATCTTCCAGGTCACTTATCCGTTCTTCTGCCTCAGTTATTCTGCTATTGATCCCATCTAGAGTATTTTTCGTTTCGTTTATTGTGTTGTTCATCATTGTTTGTTTCATCTTTATTTCTTCTCGGTCCTTGTTAAATGTTTCTTGCATTTTGTCCATTCTATTTCCAAGATTTTGGATCATCTTTACTATCATTATTCTGAATTCTTTTTCAGGTAGACTACCTATTTCCTCTTCATTTGTTTAGTTTGGTGGGTTTTTATCTTACTCCTTCATCTGCTGTGTGTTTTTCTGTCTTTTCATTTTGCTTGTCTTACTGTGTTTGGGGTCTCCTTTTTGCAGGCTGCAGGTTCGTAGTTCCTGTTGTTTTTGGTGTCTGCCCCCAGTGGCTAAGGTTGGTTCAGTGGGTTGTGTAGGCTTCCTGGTGGAGGGGACTAGTGGCTGTGTTGTGGTGTATGAGGCTAGTGACTTATTATGATTTTGGGCAGCCTCTCTGCTAATGGTTGGGGTTGTGTTCCTGTCTTGCTAGTTGTTTGGCATAGGATGTCCAGCACTGTAGCTTCCTGGTCGTTGAGTGAAGCTGGGTGCTGGTGTTGAGATGGATATCTCTGGGAGATTTTCACCATTTGATATTATGTGCAGCTGGGAGGTGTCTTGTGGACCAGTGTCCTGAAGTTGGCTCTCCCACCTCAGAGGCACAGCACTAACTCCTGGCTGAAGCACCAAGAGCCTTTCATCCACACAGCTCAGAAGAAAAGGGAGAAAAAGTAGAAAGAAAGAATTAGTAGAAGTAGAAAGGAAGGAGGGAGGGAGGGAGCAAGGAAGGAAGGAGGGAAGGAAGAAAAAAAAAGAAAAAAGATAAAGTAAAATAAAATAAAATAAAATAAAGTAAGATAAAATACAATAAAGTTATTAAAATAAAAAAAATAATTATTAAGAGGAAAAAAAACCCCAAAAAACAAAAAAATGGATGGATAGAACCCTGGAACAAATGGTGGAAGCAAAGCTGTACAGACAAAATCTCACACAGAAGCATATACATACACACTCACAAAAAGAGGAAAAGAGGAAAAATTCATAAATCTTGCTCTCAAAGTCCACCTCCTCAATTTGGGATGATTCGTTGTCTAAAGGAGGGAAGGAAGGAAAGAAAGAACTAAGATAAAGTAAAATAAAATAAGGTTATTAAAATAAAGAGTAATTATTAAGAAAAACAAAAAAAGACGGACAGATAGAACCCTCGGACAAATGGTGGAAGCAAAGCTATACAGACAAAATCTCACCAGAAGCATACACATACACACAAAAAAAAGGAAAAGGGGAAAGAATAATAAATCTTGCTCTCAAAGTCCACCTCCTTAATTTGGGATGATTCTTTGTCTATTCATGTATTCCATAGATGCAAGGTACATCAAGTTGATTGTGGAGCTTTAATCCGCTGCTTCTGAGGCTGCTGGGAGAGATTCCCCTTTCTCTTCTTTGTTCTCACAGCTCTCAGGGACTCAGCTTTGGATTTGGCCCCGCCTGTGCGTGTAGGTCGCCGGAGGGCGTCTGTTCTTTGCTCAGACAGGACCGGGTTAAAGGAGCCACTGATTCAGAGGCTCTGGCTCACTCAGGCAGGGGGTAGGGGGGGTCACGGAGTGCAGGGCGAGCCTGCGGCAGCAGAGGCTGGCGTAACATTGCATCAGCCTGAGGCGTGCCGTGCGTTCGCCCGGGGGAGTTGTCCCTGGATCCTGGGACCCTGGCAGTGGCGGGCTACACAGGTTCCCCGGAAAGGGGGTGTGGATAGTGACCTGTGTTCACACACAGGATTCTTGGTGGCGGCAGCAGCAGCCTTAGCGTCTCATGTCTGTCTCTGGGGTCCGCCCTGTTAGCTGCAGCTCGCGTCCGTCTCTGGAGGTCCTTTAAGCAGCGTTCTTAATCCCCTCTCCTCGTGCACCAGGAAATAAAGAGGGAAGAAAAAGTCTCTTGCCTCTTCGGCAGGTCTAGACTTCTCCCCGGACTCCCTCCCGGCCAGCCATGGCGCACTAACCCCCTGCAGGCTGTGTTCACTCCGCCAACCACAGTCCTCTCCCTGCGCTCCGCCCGAAGCCCCACCCGCTCCGGCGGGGGAGCAGACAAGCTTCTAGGGCTGGTGAGTGCCAGTCGGCCCTGATCCTCTGTGCTGGAATTTCTCCGCTTTGCCCCCCGCACCCCTGTTGCTGTGCTCTCCTCCGTGGCTCTGAAGCTCCCCCACTCGGCCACCTGCAGTCTCTGCCCATGAAGGGGCTTCCTAGTGTGTGGACACTTTTCCTCCTTCACACCTCCCTCCAACTGGTACAGGACCCGTCCCTATCCTTTTGTCTCTGTTTAGTCTTTTTTCTTTTGCCCTACCCAGGTACGTGGGGGGTTTCTTGCCTTTTGGGAGGTCTGAGGTCTTCTGCCAGCGTTCAGTAGGTGTTCTGTAGGAGTTGTTCCACGTGTAGATGTATTTCTGGTGTATCTGTGGGGAGGAAGGTGATCTCCGTGTCTTACTCTTCCGCCATCTTCCCGGAAGTTGTATTTATCTTTTAATTGTAGTTTTCATCCATTTATATTTAATGTATATACTTAGTATTATAACTGAGTTTAAATCTACCATCCTTTTATTTATTTTCTGTTTGTCCATTCTATTTCTTTGTTTCTTCATTCCTCCTTTCTTGCCCTCTTTTGGATTGACAAATTTTTTTAAGTTTAATTTTATTTTTTTGGCCACACCATAAGGAATGCAGGATCTTAGTTCCCCGACCAGGAATTGAACCTGTGCCCCCTGCAGTGGAGGCATGGAATCTTAACCACTGGACTGCCAGGGAAGTCCCAAATTTTTTTTATTTTTAATTTTTTTCTCTATTAGCTTTTGAGTCATATGTTCTTTTATTATTCATTTAGCGGTTACCAAATAAATGACACTATGTCCCTTGACTTGTTAAAGTCTACTTAAATTAATACTTTGGCCACTTCCTGAACAATGCAGGAAACTTACAACAGTTTAATTCTATTTATCTCCTTCTCATCCTTTTTTTCTTTTGTTCTTTTCTTTGGCCACCCTGCACGTCTTGTGGGATCTTAGTTCCGCAACCAGAAATCAAACCTGAGACCCCAGCAGTGGAAGTGCAGAGTCCTAACCATTGGACCACCAGGGAATTCCCGTATCTCTTTCTTATCTTTTATGTTATTGTTGTCATACATTTTATTACTACCTATATTTTAATACCTACATGACATTATTATTTTTATTATCAGTAAAGATTCATTTATATTATCTACATATTTATCCTTTCCCATGGTCTTTATTTCTTCCTTCAGTTTCATGCTTCAATCTGGGATCATTTTCATTCAGTCTGAGGAATTCTCTTGAGTCTTTCTTATAGTGCAAGTCTTCTGGTGACAAAGTTTTTCATCAGAAACTTTGTTTGAAAAATTGTTTGTTTGAAGAATTTTACCTTAATTTTGAAGGATGAAATTCCAAGTTGGCAGATTTCTTTAAAATTTCAGTATTTTGACTGTCTTCTCTCTTTCATAGTTTCTGCTGAGAAGGTAACTGAGTTTTATTGTTTTACTTTGAGGGTAGCATGCCTTTTTGCCCTCTATTTGCTTATATTTTACTCTTTGCCTTTGATTTTAAGCAGTTTGTTTTTATTATTTATTTAAGATGTATTGAGATATAATTTACAAATGAAATTGTAATTCAGCAGTTTGACTATAGATATAGCTTTCTTTATATTTATCCAACTTGCAGTTTGAAGAACTCTTTGAATTTGTGGTTTGATACATTTCATTAGGTTTGGAAATCTGGGGGTTAGTATATCTTCAAACATTCTTCTGTTCCTATTTCTTCTCCTCTCCTTCTGGAATTCCAATTATATATGTGTTAGATATTCACATTGTATCCTATACTTATCTTACACTGTTTTATATAATATTCATTGTTTTTCCCACTCTGAATTTCAACCTGTATATTTTCACTTCCAGTTTATTAATCCTGTTTTTTGCTGTGTTGTAATCTGCCCTTAAGCCCATCTCTTGAATTCTTAATTTCAGTTACAATTTATTTTATACTTCTAGAAGTTCCATTTGACTTTTTAAAAATAGTTGTCAGTTATTTGTCAATTTTTAAATTTTTTACACATGTTAGTATGGTTATTTAAAATGCTTGTTTGATAACTCCAATATCTAATTTACTCTGGATCTTTTTCTATTGTCTGTAGCCGCTCCCAGATAGGAGACCTCACCTTGTACACCCACCACTGACATTGCCTAACTGATATCCACATTTTAAAAGTATTATTTAATATGACACCAAAAGTGCAGGTACAAAAGTAAAAGTAGTTAAATGACTACTTCAAAATTGAAAACTGTGTGTCAAAGGACACAATCAACAGTGAAAAAGAAACCTAATGGAAAATACATTTATAAATCATGTATCTGATAACAGGTTAATATCCAGAATATTTAAATAACTCCTAAAACTCAACAACAGCACAAAACAACCTGACTGAAAGTGGACAAAGGACTTGAATAGACATTTTTCCAAAGATTTATAAATGGTCAACAAACACATGAAGAGATGCTAAACATAACTAATCATTAGGAAACTGCAATTAAAAACTACAGTGAGATACCATCTCACATGCATTAGGTTGGCTACTATTAAAAAAGCAGAAAATAAGAAATGTTGATGAAGATGTAGAGAAATTGGAACCCTGTGCTCTGCTGATGGAAATATAGAATTGTACAGCTACTGGGGAAAACAGTATGGTATTTAAAAATTGAACATAGAATTGCCATATGATCCAGCAATTTCACTTATGAGTATATACTCAAAAGAATTAAAAGCAAGGTCTCAAAGAGATATTTGTACACCCATATTCATAGCTGCATTATTCACAATAGCCAGAAGGTTGAAGCGACCCAAGTGTCCATCAACAGATGAATGGAAAACAAATGTGGTATGTGCATACAATGGAATATTATTTAGCCTTAAAAAGGAAGGAAATTTTGGTATATGCTATCAAAACAACATAGATAGGCGCTTCCCTGGTGGTCCAGTGGTTAAGAATCTGCCTTCCAATGCAGGGAACACAAGTTCAATCCCTGGTTGGGGAAGTAGGTCCCACATGCCGCGGGGGCAACCAAGCCCATGTGCCACAATTACTGAGCCTGCATGCCACAACTACTGAGCCTTAGTGCTGCAACTACTGAGCCTGTGTGCTCTGGAGCCCACACACCACAATTAGAGAGCCCACGTGCTTCTACTACTGAGCCCATGTGCCACAGCTAGAGAGAAGCCCGCATGCCACAACTAGAGAGAAGCCTGCATGCTGCAACAAAGAGTCCATGTGCCACAATGAAAGATCCCATGTGCCGCAACAAAGACCTGTCATAGCCATAAATAAATAAATAAATAAATAAACATTAAAAAAATGCAACATAGATGAACTTTAATGGCATTATGCTAAGTCACATAAGCCAGTTACAAGAAGACAAATACTGTGTGATTCCGCTTATATGAAGTACTTAGAGTAGTCAAATTCATAGAGATAGAAAGTAGAATGGTGGTTGCCAGAGACTGGGGGAGGGAGCAGTGTGGAATGGAGACGTGTTGTTTAATGGATGTAGATTTTCAGTTTTGCAAGATGAAAAGGGTTCTGGAGATTGCACAACAATATAAATGCTTCTAACACTATTGAACTGTATGCTTTAAAATGGTTAAGATGGTAAATTTTATGTTGAATGTATTTTATAATTAAAATAATTAAAAATTTCAACTATTAAAAAAAGTATTGGCCTTTCTCACCTTCTGAGATGGCCCACACTCTGTCTGTGGAGGGTGTTTCTCTCTAAATAAATCCACTTCTTACCTATCACTTTGTCTCTCACTGAATTCTTTCTGTGATGAGACATCAAGAACTTGAGCTTCATTAAGTCCTGAAACCAGGTGTGTGATCTCAGTTGGGAAGATTGTGGGTTTTGGCCAGGTTCAAGTCCCAGCCACATGAGTTCAAGTCTCAATCTGGGTTTTGGCTGGGTTCTAGTCCCAGCACATGGGTTCAAGTCGCAATCTGAGGTGCATGGTTTCAGCTGGCGACCACGAAGGGACAGTGATAAGGTAAGAAAATGTTGAGAGTTAGGTCTTGGTCCAAAGAGGCCCGTGGGGCACCATGAGCCAGGCATACTGGGGAGGACACTCTGCCCATGTCTGCTCATTTTTGACTGAGAGGTCAACCCCGTATACTTATGCACATCCAACAGCAGATCCAGGACAGAATTGTTAATCTCTATACTCTTCTCCTTGTCTCTGAGGTTTTTCTCCTACATTCTTGCATTTTTATTCATTCC
>NW_006799037.1:3096580-3105206 GCF_000442215.2 Lipotes vexillifer | reverse complement strand
ATTCCTGCTCTATTTCTTTCTCTCTTCTGTTAATCCCAGAAGACCTGTGTGACCACCAAGGTGTACCTTTTATTGCTTTTACTCCCCTCCCTCTGACCCTTACAAGTGCTGACCCTTTATTCCCAACTTATAGCTACACCAACTCCTGCTCATCATCAACACCATTGAAGACATCTTCTGTGCGTTTCTTTGCAACTTTTGGGGCACTAACACCTGGTTGGGAGACTACCTTGGAAGGGATAACATCTAAAATCATAAGTGCAAACATTGACCAAATTGTGTGGTGGATTTTGACTTAAGGGTGGAATTTTGGTTAGCTCAGGAGTTACAGACGTCACCTCAGGCTTGTCTGAAATGGGTCAGGCTGTATCAATCCCAACCAATACCCCTCTGGGCCATATACTCCAGGACTGGGAAAGACTTGGACAACAGGAATTAAAAGGAAAACACTTAGTAGGTTATGTAATCAGGTTTGGCCACTATATGAGTTAGGAAATTTAAAATGGAGTGAAGTACCCTATGTTCAAATTTTCATGGCCTTGTATCTAGGCAGTGGAACCCAAAAGGAATTTAAGGCGTGTGTAGCTTGGAGGGATAACTCTAGGAAGGACACAGAGCACATTTTAACTGACCCACCCTACAGGGCCATGGATCCCGAATGAATGTGGATCCCTCCTCCTCCAAGGTACAGGCCCTTTTGACTATGCATTTCATAACCTAGTCTGTCCCAGACATTAGGCACAAAATTCAGAAAGCAACTGCTGGTCCTCAGACTCCAATGAATGATTTGTTCCAATTGACTTTTTAGGCTTTCAGTAATAGGGATATGGCCAAAAAGCCTGAATGCACCCAGAGAAATATGCAAAAGGCCCAAATGATTGCAGTGGCTTTGTCTGCTGAAAGACTGCCAAAGGGGAAGTTGGCTTTTCTGGGCTAATCTGGCCCTGGCAGACCACAAGGCCACAGGTACCAATACAAGGCCAGTGTACCCTGTGCGGACAAAAGGCACTGGGGGGAAGATTGTGATTGATGTGCCCTTTGCAAACAGCCAGGGCATTGGAAGAGGGAATGCCCCAGATGCCAGAGAGCAACGGGGGCCCCCTCAGCCATTGATGGTTTTGCAATCAGAAGACTGAAGGGGCCCAAGGCCAAAAGTGGCTCTGCCTAGAGATACCATCTACATAACTAATGTCTAGCCTCGGGTGATCATTGATGTGGTGGGCTACTTGATAGAATTTCTTATAGACACTGGCGCAACCTTCTCTTAACCCAAAGGATTGGAAATCTTAGCAATCATAAAGAATACGTAATGGGGTTGTCAGGGAAGAGACAGGGGCACACTTACCTGGGACCCCTTTTGTGCAAGATCAATGGCCAACTGTTTTTACATTCCTTTCTGTTTGTGCCTGACTGTCCCATCCCTTTAATGGGAGAGATTCATTAACTAAGTTAGGGGCCATTCTGTTTCTCAAGGGGCAAGGGAACACCCTCATCACCAAATGGTTCTAACAAAAAGCAAAAAGGAACAGATAAAATCTGAAGCTGAAACAGAAGCCTTAATAGACCCTAGAATGTGGAATATCGAGGTTCCAGGCTTGGCCAAAGGTATCCAGCCGGTGATTGTTAAGTGAAAAGGGTTATATTGTGTCTAAATATAAGGTACACATTTCTTAAACCTAGGGAAGATCCTCAAAAATGTTTGTAAGTAGATTACCAAAATACGAGGCCACTGGTCTGACCAAACTGACCATAGCTGATATTCAGAGTCTGATAGGAATTTTAGAAGAGGCCTTCTCCCCTAAACTACATGAGGAAAAGTAAAACTTTCCAATTTGGGTGAATGGGTATGTCAGCCTTTCAATATCGTTGAGGTAACCACCCAATTCTTTGAAAAATAAAACAAAACTGTCTTTGTTTTACAAATGCAGTCTTTACAGGACCAGAGGTGTGGCTCCAAAAATAATCCAAAGCCCATCAATCCTTTTATCACTCCCCAAACCTTCTCTATTTATCTTAAGAGGCTTGTAAATATTAAACAAAGGGGAAACAAAGTCATCGTAGGAGGAACTTACCCGTTCCTTTGAGATGCAAATATCCTATCTGGTCTTCTCAGGAATGCTTACCTCTGCCATCTTTTTAAACGCAAATTTTAAAAAGAGGGTATGTTTCCATTGAATTACTTAACAATGTATTCCTATAGTACAGCTAAGAGTTTCACACACATCAATGGTTATCATCAAAATATAAATAGGAACACATCCACATACTTCCCTCCCTTTTATACATACCTCCTTCCTAATACTTTAATAGTTTAGATTGGATAATGAATCCTCTTAAAAGCATTATACTTTGTGTACTCTGTTGCTTTATGTCTCTTTTTTTTTCCTTAAAGAATCAATTTTATTTATTTATTTATGTTTGGTTGTGTTGGGTCTTCATTGCTGCAGGCAGGCTTTCTCTAGTTGCGGTGAGCTGGGGCTACTCTTCATTGCGGTGCGTGGGCTTCTCATTGCGGTGGCTTCTCTTGTGGAGCACAGGCTCTAGGCACGGAGGCTTCAGTAGTTGTGGCACATGCACTCAGTAGTTGTGGCTCATGGGCTCTAGAATGCAGGCTCAGTAGTTGTGGTGCACAGGCTTAGTTGCTCCATGGCATGTGGGATGTTCCTGGACCAGGGCTTGAACCCATATCCCCTGCATTGGCAGACAGATTCTTAACCACTCAGCCACCAGGGAAGTCCCTATGTCTCATTTTTAATTGAACATTAAGGGAATGTAGTATTTTAATCATAACTCTGCCAATATCTTTATCTAGAGGCCTGTTGCTATTTTGTCTTTTCTTAAATTTTTGTCGCCAAGAAAGGATTACATTTTTTTTTCCTTCCAGATTGAGTTGTTGTAGTGTATTTTTGGTTATCAAAATAATAGCTTTGGGACTTTGAAATGGTAAATATTCATGATGTGTGAAAAAGCATGATACATAACTGTACGATCTTAATTACATATAAATGGATGCTTAGTTGTGTTTAAATACACAAATGAGACCTAGAAGGACACATCAAATGGTAAACTGCTTGTGATGATGGATGACTTTGTTTTTGCTTCTCGTGTTCTTTGGTTTCCTATTATGCACATGTTAACTTTTAAGAAATAAATGTTATTTTTAAAAACTTAAATAAAAATAAAAAGAGGGTAAAGTAATTTAGAATTTGACTTGCCAAAGATAAATAGAAATCTTAAGTGTCTCTTCTGTAAACACTAGCAAAAAGTGTTTAGCCATCTAGGCAGGTGACCTTGATTTGTTCCATCTGCTAGAAGCCCAATTTGAATCCAACCCCTCTTAACTGATGGCTTTTATGTTGCACCTGACTCAGGGCTGAAATTTTGGAATGGGAACTCTGAGGCCTCTGTGTTTGTTTGTGTGTTCATATGTACCTACATGTGCATTGTAGGTGTATGGTATTGCCAAAAATTAATTCATAAAAGAGCTCTACTTAATTGGCTTTTTAAAAATTAAGTGCTTATATAGATACTCAGAAATAAAAAACAATCTGGCCAAAATGAATTTGAGGTTCGTGTCATTGGGAAAATATTCAGTACTAAACTGATATCTGGTATTGAAGGTGACTTTAAGCTTGTTAATTTGATTAATATAGACATGTTAGAGTCATCAATGTCAAGTATAATATTTCTGTTGTACCTAGGTTTATTAGAGGTCAAATAAGACCTTATTCTGTTACAAATTTGTCAACAAGAAAAGTAACTCAATGTGAAAAAAACTTTTAAGAAAAGTAAAATATGTGTTTTTAGTAAAAGGTGTGAAGAATGAAAAATACTGAAAAGAGTTTTGCATGATCAGGATTTTCAAAGACTGGATTGAATTTAGTTGGGTAAATGGATTTTGTTAGGAATGGGCTAAAACAAGACTGGATTTTTTTTCTCCCTCCAAAGTATTCTTGAAATGCTGATTCTGACAACAGATTGTGTGAGTTTCTTTGCCTTTAAGTGACTTGTATTTGCTTTTAAGATCTTTTTTGTAACTTTGGTTAAGGAATAAGTATTGTCTCACAGTGACCTATGATCTTATTTGACCAAGTGTTTTAAAACTTTTTGAGGAACTTCCCAAATATCACATTTTAATTGTTTCTTTTGATTTCCAGCTAACTTTGGGGGTACTTTAGAGGTCCCCTGAGGTATCTTAAAGAGAAATATGTAACTAGGATTATTTGGTATGTTAAGTTAAATGTAATCATTCGTAATTCTGGTTATTGTAACCAAGTTTCTTTATCGATTACACTGTAATCAGATGTTTAACCATGCCTTTTAAGTCTTTTGTCATTTATTGATATTTTTGTACTCCGATGCTGTTACAAAAAGTGCTTCATCATCAAGGAGATTCATAGAAAGGCTATGGAAACAATTACAACAGTTCCACACCAAGATGATGGCTCTGCAAGGATTCCAGCCCATACTGACTTAACAAGGAGCTTCCCTGCCCCTGGTGCCCCTAGATCAGGCATCCAGAGATTTTTACTCCCTGACAGGCAGGGTTGACACCCCTATTCTGCCTTGAAGCAGTTACAGAAGACAGACCATCGCCCTTCTGCTTCCCATAAGAACATGGGAGTAAAATCTCTGAGGGGGGAATGAAACAGGAGGGAAGGGGGCAGGGCACAACCTTTGAAAGAATGACATAGCCCGAGGACATGACAAACCGATTAGAACCAAATGGATCCAAGATGGCGGACAAGTCGACTTTTTCCACTAGACCTTGAACCTCAGTACCAGCAAGCTCACATCAACAAGCTAAAGGACACACCCAGAGGCACCATGACAGTTCCAAGACTGATCATAAGGATCAAAGAGTGGGCGGTAGCCCAATTCCTGGAAATGCCCACCCCTTCCTAAAATAGTTGGAATACTCCTCTCACTCATTAGCCTATGAAATTACCCACTCCTATAAAAACTGACAACCCCTTACCCTGGTGCCTTTCTCACCTTCTGAGTTGGCCCGAACTCTGTCTGTAGAGTATGTTTCTCTCTAAATAAATCCACTTCTTACCTAAAAAAAAAAAAAAAAAGTATTGGGGGACTTCCCTGGAGGTCCAGTGGTTAAGACTCTGTGCTTCAAATGCAGGGGGTGGGGGTTAAATACCTGGTCAGGGAACTAGGATCCCACGTGCCGTGCGGCACAGCCAAAAAAAAAAGATATTGTTTAATATATTTGTTGCAACACAGTTGAGCTTTTCTTTGTAGAGACTTTTAGCACACACTAAACTGGAAGGTAATAACATGGTTTATAAAATCTATTAATGCTGTAAATTAATTGATAGGGATTTTAATGTGAAATCATGCATTCTTGGATAAATCCAAATTAAGAAATTCAGTTTTGATAAACTTCTGTATTCAACTTGCCAATTATTTTTAGGAGTTTGGAGTCTAGATTTCTTGGCAAGATATGCCATAATTTTCTTTTCCTCTACCATCCTTGTCTAGTTTATGTATCGATGTTTTATTGGAATCATAAAACAAATTGAGTGTCTTTTTCTCTTCTTTTGAAAGTTTATATAAAAGAAGGTTATCTCCCTTTTTAAAAGTTTGGTAAACTTCACTGATAACACATGGTGCTTTTTGAGAGATATTTGACTATTAATTCAATTTCTTAAAGAGCCAACAGTCTGTTTAGATTTTCCATTTCTTCTGGAGTCAATCTTGGTGATATAGTTTGCTGTATTTTTAATTTCATTTAAATTTTATTAGCATAAAGTTGTTCACTATATTCTCTTATGTTTTTTAAAAACTTATCTACTGAAACAAGCACTCTTCTGGTAATAAGTATCTAGTCAGAGTTTCAGAGTTCCAAAATAGTTAATTCAAGCAACTCTTTCCAGCTCAGCCGTTGCTTTGGTGAAGGGACCAACTGTTGGAGATTCCTACTTCACCATTTTGCATGAAGTCACTCTGATCTGGGCTGGCCTCGCCTTTCAGAAAAGCTGAAGCCAGGAACAAGCCTGTTTGGCAGTCTTCTTCAGTTTTACTTTCTCATTAGTACTTCTTGTAAGGCATATCTACTAGCAATAAAAAAAAAATCTTAGGTTTTGTTTATATAAGAATGTCTTACCTCACCTTCATTTTTTTTTTTTTTTTTTTTGCGGTACGCGGGCCTCTCAGTGTTGTGGCCTCTCCCGTTGCAGAGCACAGGCTCCGGACGCACAGGCTCAGCGGCCATGGCTCACGGGCCCAGCTGCTCCACAGCATGTGGGATCCTCCCTGACCGGGGCACGAACCCGTGTCCCCTGCATTGGCAGGCAGATTCTCAACCACTGCGCCACCAGGGAAGCCCTCACCTTCATTTCTGAAAGATAGTTTTTTATTATAAGATATTTGGTTACAGGTCTTTTTTTCTTAAAAAAAAATTTTTACCACTCTGATTATGTCATTCCATTGTTTGATGGCCTGCACTGTTTATCATAAGAAGTCAACAATTAATCTTATTGGTGGGACTTCCCTGGCTGTCCAGTGGTTAAGACTCTGCACTTCCACTGCAGTGGGTGCGGGTTTGATCCCTGGTCAGCGGAATAAAGATCCCACTTGCTGCGTGGTGCGGCCAAAAAATAATAAATTTTTTTTGAAAAGTCATATTGGTGTTACCTAGTACATAGCAAGTAGTTTTTCTTTCCCTGTTTTCAAGATATTTCTCTTTTTCTTTTAACATTTTGGCTATGATATGTCCATATATGTATCTCTTTGTGTTTATCTTACTTGGAGCATATTGAGCTTCTTTGATGTATAGGTTAATGTTTACTAGCAAATTTTGGAAAATTTCAGCCATTAATTTTTCAGATTTTTTCCTGTCCTTTTCTTTCCTTCCTCTCTGATACTCTCATTACATATGTGATGGTGCACTTAATGATATCACACATTTTTCTGAGACTGTTTTCAAAAACATTTGCATAATTTCTGTTGCTGTATCTGCATATTAGTTAATTCTTTGTTCTGCTAGCTCAAATCTACTACTGAGCTCCTCTAGTGGATTTGTCATTTTGGTTATTGTACTTTTCAACTCCAGAATCCCACTGATTCCTTTAAATAGTTTCTAGCTCTTTATTGATATTCCCTATTGATGAGACATTGTCATCATACTTTTCTTTAAGTTTTTTTTCCTTTAGCTCTTTGGACATATATGTAATAACTGTTTTCAAGTTTTGTCAGCTAATTCCACCATCTGTGCCCCCTTTGAATGGCAGTTTTTTTTTTTTGTTTTTGTTTCTTTTTTTTTTTTTGCAGTACGCAGGCCTCTCACTGTTGTGGCCTCTCCTGTTGCGGAGCACAGGCTCCGGACGCGCAGGCTCAGCGGTCATGGCTCACAGGCCCAGCTGCTCCACGGCATGTGGGATCTTCCCGGACCGGGGTACGAACCCACGTCCCCTGCATCGGCAGGCGGGCTCTCAACCACTGCGCCACCAGGGAAGCCCTGAATGGCAGTTTTTAATGTCTGCATTTTTTCCTATGTAGGGGTCACACTTTCCTGTTTCTTTCCATATCTTATAGTTTTTGTTGTTGTTGTTGTTGAAAACTTGACATCTTAGATATTATATTGTGGCAGCTTGAATACTTATTGCCTTATTCCCAGGAAGTTGTTGTTGTTTATTTTCTTTGCTTGATTGTTTGCTTATTCCTTTAGTGACTTGTATGAACTAATTTTGTACAAAGTCTATTTCTCCTGTAGTATGGAGCCTCCAATTTACCTACTTAAGTTTTCTCCTTTTGTTTTTCTCCTTTAGCCTGGATACCTAAGAGTCACTCCTTGGTCAGCAGAAGTCACTTATTGGTCAAAGGTCATGCTTAAGCTCCCTTAGCCAGTTAGATTTTTTACATTTTACTGTTGTGTTTTTCAGTCTGCTATCACAATTCAAGATATTTACATTTTTGCACTGCATTCAGCCAGGGACTGGTAACTTGGATATTCCTTCTCTAATCACTCCCGAGAGGGTGCAGTCTTGTGCATCACACATTCTTCCAGTTTGCCAGTGATGGGTGTGATCTCATTTTTAAGATTGGCTTCTTAGGCATTGTCTCTGCGGCAGAGTAGCTTATTGTTCCTGTGTTTGGTCATATGTGTACAGGCAGACCTCTCCTTTATTGCACTTTTCAGATATTGCATTTTGTTTTACAAATTGAAGGTTTGTGGCAACCCTGCATTGTCAGATGATGGTTAACATTTTCTAACAGTAAAGTGTTTTAAATTAAATTGTGCATGTTGTTTTTTTAGACATAATTTTTTTTAGGCATAGCATTAGAGTACAGTATATGTAAACATAACTTTTATATGTACTGGGAAACCAAAAAATTTGTGTGACTCATTTTATTGTGGTATTCACTCTATTGTGGTGGTCTGGAACCGAACCTGCAATATCTCCACGGTGTGCCTGTATTTAATACCCTTACTCTATTGAAGCTTCACCTTGTATTGATGGGTCTATATGTGGCTCAGGGAATGTTTTCAAGTCTGCCCCATGTCCTACTCTGACTGCTCCTGCATCGGTGCAGCCTTGCACATGCACACAGCCTTCCTGACCCCAGAGTTGACTGTGATCCCAGGAAGCTTCTTCTTGGCTCTCTCTTTCCC
>NW_006799037.1:3093970-3095298 GCF_000442215.2 Lipotes vexillifer | reverse complement strand
TTTTTGCAGTACGCAGGCCTCTCACTGTTGTGGCCTCTCCTGTTGCGGAGCACAGGCTCCGGACGCGCAGGCTCAGCGGTCATGGCTCACAGGCCCAGCTGCTCCACGGCATGTGGGATCTTCCCGGACCGGGGTACGAACCCACGTCCCCTGCATCGGCAGGCGGGCTCTCAACCACTGCGCCACCAGGGAAGCCCTGAATGGCAGTTTTTAATGTCTGCATTTTTTCCTATGTAGGGGTCACACTTTCCTGTTTCTTTCCATATCTTATAGTTTTTGTTGTTGTTGTTGTTGAAAACTTGACATCTTAGATATTATATTGTGGCAGCTTGAATACTTATTGCCTTATTCCCAGGAAGTTGTTGTTGTTTATTTTCTTTGCTTGATTGTTTGCTTATTCCTTTAGTGACTTGTATGAACTAATTTTGTACAAAGTCTATTTCTCCTGTAGTATGGAGCCTCCAATTTACCTACTTAAGTTTTCTCCTTTTGTTTTTCTCCTTTAGCCTGGATACCTAAGAGTCACTCCTTGGTCAGCAGAAGTCACTTATTGGTCAAAGGTCATGCTTAAGCTCCCTTAGCCAGTTAGATTTTTTACATTTTACTGTTGTGTTTTTCAGTCTGCTATCACAATTCAAGATATTTACATTTTTGCACTGCATTCAGCCAGGGACTGGTAACTTGGATATTCCTTCTCTAATCACTCCCGAGAGGGTGCAGTCTTGTGCATCACACATTCTTCCAGTTTGCCAGTGATGGGTGTGATCTCATTTTTAAGATTGGCTTCTTAGGCATTGTCTCTGCGGCAGAGTAGCTTATTGTTCCTGTGTTTGGTCATATGTGTACAGGCAGACCTCTCCTTTATTGCACTTTTCAGATATTGCATTTTGTTTTACAAATTGAAGGTTTGTGGCAACCCTGCATTGTCAGATGATGGTTAACATTTTCTAACAGTAAAGTGTTTTAAATTAAATTGTGCATGTTGTTTTTTTAGACATAATTTTTTTTAGGCATAGCATTAGAGTACAGTATATGTAAACATAACTTTTATATGTACTGGGAAACCAAAAAATTTGTGTGACTCATTTTATTGTGGTATTCACTCTATTGTGGTGGTCTGGAACCGAACCTGCAATATCTCCACGGTGTGCCTGTATTTAATACCCTTACTCTATTGAAGCTTCACCTTGTATTGATGGGTCTATATGTGGCTCAGGGAATGTTTTCAAGTCTGCCCCATGTCCTACTCTGACTGCTCCTGCATCGGTGCAGCCTTGCACATGCACACAGCCTTCCTGACCCCAGAGTTGACTGTGATCCCAGGAATT
>NW_006799037.1:3072594-3093960 GCF_000442215.2 Lipotes vexillifer | reverse complement strand
TCTTTCCCTGGTTCTCTCTATTAAACTTGTGTCTGCTTTATTATTTGGTTTGTATAATGGAGCTACTGGCCTCCTCTTCATTGTTCTCCACCTAGTCTTCTTGGTTTTTGACAGCCTTCTTAGGCAAGGAGTTCTCCACTCTGTTCCAGTCAGTCCCCTCAGGCAGACCTGCAGAGTTCTTCATCTTGTTGCCTACCTCTTCTCCCAGGCATAATCCTGTGCCACTGCATCTAACTGGGGGTGGAGACCACCTTTTATTTTGGTGATACTCCTGCTGTACTAGAGGAGGCTGGGAGTGGAGGGGAGGGAAGTAGCAATCCCTTATCTTCGTGGCTTGACTCTCCTAGCATGGAGACTCTGCTCTGTGAGCACATGGGGTGGGGGTGAGGGTGGGGGATGATTTGACTCCTAGTATTCTCAGCCTTTTATGCCTAGGTTAGAATTTCTATTCTATGAGTGGGGCTGAATGGAATAGAATAGAGCCTCTGCAATACAAGATTGGTGTGTGGTGTGGTGGTGGTGGATGAGAAGCCCTAGCAGCATTCCCCCTCTGGGTTGAACATGCAACCCCAGATTGGGGGTTGAGGGGAGAGGTACTCCTCACTTTCTTGGCTGCTTCTTGACAGCTCTTTCTGCCTGGAGTTGAATACCTAGGGTAGAGTTTCCATAACATGTAGATCAGAGTATATAAAGGAGGGAGTGGTAGCTCACTACTCTTACCAAGATTTAGTAGATTTTCTTAAATGAATGTTTCTCCATTTGCTGTATGTCTTTAAGACAATTTCCAGAGACCTTTAATTGTTGTTTTCTTAAAATAATTTTCTCCAGTTACACTGATGTTTTGCTGGGAAGAGGGCCCACTGAGCTCTTTACTCCACCATTCTGGAAGTCCCACCCCCAAAATGATCTTTTAAAAATGTAAACCTAAATGATTTTCCTGCTCTGAAACTATTCCTCCTCTCTAACCTAAAGCAATTTAATGAATTTAATGATTCCCTATTACTTTTAGAATAAAATCTAAAATTCTCAATTTGGCCAACCTACATAATCTAGCCCAGCTCTCCAGCTTCTGTTTGAACTAATTTCTTTCTTACTCTTTTCCCACTGGCCATACAAGATCTCTCCCAGTCCCTCAAACATGCTAAGCTGTCTTCTGCCTCAGGACCTACCCACACAGCTTTCATGTGCTTGGAAAGCTGTGCCATTCTTTTTTTACCTGGCTAATTTCTACTCATGGTTCAGAATTCAGCCTAAACATCACACATCAGCAAAGTCCTCTCATTGTGTCCTGATGTGGGGAGATCCAGCGCCCCACTGGAACAGAGACCATCCCTTTCCACACCTGTAATATTTATTATTTAATAATATTTCCTTCTCTATTTGACTGTAAGCTCCCTGAAGGATTGTTTTCTATTGTGCCTTCCCAAGGAGCTCAACAAAGACTTGACTGATAGACTGATTGATCTACTGTGGAGCCTTTTAACATGGAGAACAGTGCTGAATTATCCTGTAATATAAGGTGGGGGAACAATACAGTGGTTACTAATATTTATTTTTTTACTTTTCATCTCTTCACAATTTATGCAGTTGTTCTAAGGCAATTATGTTTTCCTTAAGGCATATAGATGCTTTTGGAGTTTGGATGACCAGTTCAAGCACCCTTAACTCAAAGAGACAGCAGTAGGATGCTTCTTCTAGTACCTCCAACACAGAGAACTTGCCTCTTCCCTCCTTTTCCCAGATCTCTCTCTGAAATCAAATGACACACCCTGGCTGAGAAGAACTTGTGGAGGCTAACACAGGGAATATGCTGACTCATGTCTCCTTCCCGTCCCCTTCTTTCTTTTGTGTCATGTAGAATTATAAAAATATGTCTGTCTTGTTTATTGGTACAAGTAGACACTTAATACATCCCTCTTTTCATTGCTCTTCCAGTACATAGGTAATTGTTTTAGTTTAGTTACGTAACAGTGAGGTCTTAGAGTTCCTTCCATTGTTTTCTAGCTCTTGCCCAGTTATCTCTGGAAAATTCCTCAACAATAGCCTTGGTTTCATTTGGCTGATAACCCCCAAAGTGGCCATGCTTATGCCAGTCAGTGCATAAATATTGTTGGTAGTTTACCTATATCAAGGAAAAGAAAAACAATACATTCAAAAATGAAATTACTCGTAATTAAAGAAGTAGCGTAACTCTCCAAGTGCCTTGACAGTGCCCAGAAGAGTCCCTTTTAGAATCTCTGCAAGGGAATTCCCTGGCAGTCCAGTGGTTAGGACTCCGTGCTTCCATTGCAGGGGGCGTGAATTCGATCCCTGGTCGGGGAATTAAGATCCCACAAGCCACAAGGCGCAGCCCCCCAAAAAAGAGAATCTCTACAAATTTTGTCAACATGGATCTTAAAATCTCTTTCTAAATAAACCCCAATAAATGTATTTTGAATGAATGAATAATACTCACTTATAATCAAGAACTAGAAAAATAAGTAAAAAGAATTTTCTTATTGAATTTTGTTGCTTTCCTATTTTGTGTGTAGCCATAGCATGTCTCCTAACAGTATTCAGTGGGAAATGTACAGCATGTTGGCTTTAGTTTGTGTTTCTCCCTTCACTAAATTTTCCAGGGTGGAGGGGCTTAATCCCTATGCATGCAATTGTTTCTGCCTATGGGAAATAAGATCTGCATTCCGAGCAACTGAGTTATAAGTGCCCTTTTGGAGTGCAACTGGCTCTGAATTGGAACCACCTATATTATACTCAGCACCAAAAAGGAGTAGTGTCTTTGTGCTTTCTGGGTTTTCTTTACTTCACCTTTTTGTTCTATTTCCATTTAAAACTATTATTAGCTTTAAAATAAAAGAAAAAAAATATAGATAAACATATCTTTTTGTTTTGCATTGCAGCTAATGAATGCCCTGGAATAAGAGCCTAGATCAGTAATTTATAATTTTACCTATAGTATATTATAGTTGAGAATTTGAACTCATAATGACAACACTTACTTAAGGTAACCTAGGAAAATGGGAAAAAGAAAATAAGCATTAGCTTAAAAGGTTGGGTTAGATCCCCTCAATTTGTAGTAGATAAAAAACAGAACAAATTAAAATAATTATTTAATGAAATACAGAAGTCAACTGCATTTTACTGAGTCATGTTTCTCTGTCATTCCGTGGTTCCTTAGTTAATTGATTGTCACAGTGCTTAGCCCAGGGTAGGCAATTATCAAATGAATGAATGGATGATTGGATAAATAAATGAATGAATAAACAAATGATATCACCTGGATGTAGTTGAAGGGTTTGGAAAGTTTAGATAAAACTTGATAGTTTCTCCAGATATTTGAAGGTCTTTTTGTTTTTTGGAAGATTCAATGAGTTTATGAGGCAGAGCAAACACCACAGAGGGCCTACTATGTGCATGTTTGGCCCGTTGGAAATAGAATCACTAAACAGTACAAACTTGCTCTGCTGCAAGTGAGGGGATTTGTAGAGAGGAAGTGAAGGGATTTGTAGAGAGGAAGTGAGGGGATTTGTAGAGAGGATGCAATCTTCCTTCAATCTTCCCAGGGGCTAGGAGTTTGTCTGGAAGCTGAGTTTGCATAATTAGTGAGGAGGATAGAGTGAAGCCACCTCTTGGCCCCATCACTTATAATGGTTAATATTTAATGCTCTACAAACCCACCCCGTCAATACCTTTACTTCTTAAGGCCACATACATGATTTTGTTTATTATGAAAAAGGGCAGGAAGTTCCCAGAAAGAAAAAACGATGGAGATTAACATTTTGAGAACTTTTACCTCATATCCTATTTATAAGTGATCTTCCCCTACCTAAAAACCACTTGCTTAATAATTTCTTCCCTTTAAGAGAATTTCTGAAGTAGTACAATGAGAGATAACCCTACTTTGTCTGATGTCTTGATTGGGTTTGTTTGGACCATGAAGTCACTACACATACAGGAACTGGAAGAGGTGACTTATAGCCACTGTCTCAGGAAAGCCGAGCCTTTGCTAAGGGTCTCTGGTGTGCCTCGTCCCAAGTATCCAAATTAGCTCGAGCTGTGGGAAGCAGGCTGATAGTTTCCTACTTCGGGTAATACCCCCAAGGTCCTGGGGAAGGCCTGCAATCCACCTCTTCCAAGTGAGAAAAGCAGGTAGGGAAACTGGGTGCTGGAAGCAGGGCCAGCAAGTCAAGGGCTGGCTCTGAGCCTGGGAGAATGTTCAGGGCAGGATCAGGAGGTCATGTCAGATAAGAGGGCAGGATCCCTAGTGCTCAGTGGGACGGACTGGCACTGGGCAGGAAGGGAGCCCTGCAGCCTAAATATTACCACATGGACTCTCTTAGTGTGAATCTTTCTCAAAGAGCCTCCTGAGCCCTGGAGGATTCCAAACCTCCATGAAGAGGAGATTCACAGCCCTGGGGGCCTGGGCTCTTGTGTCAGGAGCCTTTTGCCCCTAGCTAGCCAGGGCCCTAGGCTTCAGCCCCCTAGCCAGGGGCCTAGGCTTCAGCCACCCTCCATTCATAGGGATGTCCTGATAGTCCTAAATGCCTGCCCTGCTGTTCCGGGCTCGGGGAGTGTGAGCCAAGGCAATGCATGGGTAATGAGATTTGCATCCACATTTTCCACACCCCATCTGGGGACACAAGGTCTGACAAACATGCGTGTGCTTGTGGGATTATGACCAGAATATGTGTAATCAGAGCTGCCCCAGAAACCTGGCATCTGTTGTAGCCAAAGCTTTGAGCAGTAGGGTCCCAGCTTCTATGGTCCTCACAACCCTAACAGCTGCCTTTGCTTTTGCTATTGTCCAAGGTAGGTTCATGTCAGGTGACATTCAGGTGACAGTGAGAATTTGGAGTGATGCCAGAGGCCCTGAGATACACTTACTGGCTAATCATGCCTTGATGCAACCCCAGTTTCAATTAGGGTTCTCCACGAGGGTACTTTTCAAAAGCAGTACTGGTAGCACTAGGCCAATTTTTGCCTTTTAGATTAGCAACATATTTTTGTTTTTTTGTTTTTTAATGATAATACTGGCTTCGGTGAAGGATGAGGTTGAGATGGGTAGGAGTATACATTAACAGAACTTTTACGAAAAGGAGTTTGCCACTTTGTATAAGGAGCCTTAAAAAATTAGACAGATTTCTAGACAGCTCTGTTATACATATCTGTCTCATAATGCACTTTGGCCCAGTAATTTCTTTATAACAACCTCCTTTCAGGAAATGATCAGCTATATGAACACAGATTTGTGATGTTTATCCCAGTATTGCTAATGCCAAAATAATGGAAATTTACTTCAGTGTCTAGTAATAGATGAATGATTAAATTAGTAACATTAAACTTATATAGTGGAATATCATGCCTCCACGAAAAATGATTCATAGTCAGTCCTCCATATCTGTGGAGATACCGCAGATTCAACTAACTGCAGATGGAAAATATTTGAACAAAGAATTCCAGAAAATTCCAAAAAGCAAAACTTGAATTTGCCTTGCACCAGTAACTATTTATACAGCATTTATGTTGTATTTACAACTATTTACATAGCATTTACATTGTATTAGGTATAATAAATAATTTAGAAATGATTTAAAGTATGCAGGAGGATGTATGTAGGTTATATGGAAGTACTACATCACTTTACATGTGGGACTTGAACATCTGTGGATATTGGTATCTGTAGGGATCCTGGAACGAATTCCCTGCGGATACAGAGAGTCCACTGTATTTAGAGAAAATATATGGTTCACAAGAAAGTAGGTATAAATTCTCTTAAATACAGGAAAAGCTCTGATTTAATGTGAGCGGAGAACACTTAAGGACATGAATACCAGATGAGGATTATCAGGGCCATATAGGAGGCCCACATACTCCACAAGTAGGGAGATAAATTCCACACCCTTCTTGGAAGTTGATTGGTAATTTTTTTTTTTTTAATTGAAGTGTTGTTGATTTACAATGTTGTGTTAGTTTCAGGTATACAGCACAGTGATTCAGTTATACATGTACATACACAAACACACATACACGTATATATATTCTTTTTCAGATTATTTTCCCTTATAGGTTATTATAAAATATTGAGTATAGCTCCCTGTGTTTTACAGTAAGTTATCTATTGTTGGTTATTTTATATATATACTGTGTATATGTTAATCCCAAACTCCTAATTTATCCTTCCCTGCCCCCCTTTCCCCTTTGATAATCATAAGTTTGTTTTCTGTGCCTTTGGATCTATTTTGCAAAAAAGTTCATTTGCATCTTTTTTTTTTTTGGATTATACATATAAG
Source organism: Lipotes vexillifer (assembly GCF_000442215.2). Lineage (NCBI taxonomy): Eukaryota > Metazoa > Chordata > Mammalia > Artiodactyla > Lipotidae > Lipotes > Lipotes vexillifer. The sequence goes on along the minus strand of NW_006799037.1, from coordinate 3,087,673 downwards.
CTATATCATATGATATTTGTCTTTGGCTTTCTTCACTTAGTATGATAATCTCAAGGTCCATCCATGTTGCTACAAATGGCAATATTTCATTCTTTTTTATGGCTAAGTAATATTACATTGTATATATATATATATATACCACCTCTTCTTTATCTATTCATCTGTCGACGGACATTTAAGTTGCTTCCATGTCTTGACTATTGTAAATAGTGCTGCAATGAGTGGCAATTTCTATCAAATTTTAAAATACACAAACTTTGGGACCCAAGACTTCTACTTTTAAGAACTTATCCTGCAGATACATTTGCATTTCTGTCTCATGATATATGTACAAGGAGAGTTATTAAAGTATTGTTTCAGTGGCAAAAGCTGGAAACAACTAAGTGTCCACCAATAAAGCATTGGGTAAATACAAGATGGCACAGCTATCAAAAGTAACATGCTAGGGACTTCCCTAGTGGTCCAGTGGTTAAGACTCCAGACCTCCAATGCAGTGGGGGGGGCCTAAGATCCCACATGCTGTATGGCGTGGCCAGAAAAAAAAAGAAAAAAAGTATCATACTATGCAGCTGTTAAAAAGAATGAGGTACTTCATTTACCTCATGACTACTGTGGAACTTTGTATACTAAATAAAACTCAATATAAGAAATGAAAAAAGTATAGCACAAAAACGAATATACTACTAAAGTGTGTGTGTGTGTGTGTGTGTGTGTGTGTGTGTGTGTGAATTTATAGACTATCTCAGAAAGGAGATAAAAAGCTGTTAATGATAATGGCTCCTGTGGGGAATAGGAATGAAGGGAAAACATATTATTTGCTTTATGTTCTTTCATATTTTTCAAATTTTGTACAATGTAGATATATAACCCATTCCAAAATCAATCAATAAAAAATAAGAATAACATTTAAAAGTAAAAAAGAAATAGAGGGTTTCCCTGGTGGCACAGTGGTTAAGAATCCACCTGCCAATGCAGGGGACACGGGTTCAAGCCCTGGTCCAGGAAGATCCCACATGCCACAGAGCAACTAAGCCCGTGTGCCACAACTACTGAGCCTGCGTGCCACAACTACTGAAGCCCATGTGCCTAGAGCTCATGCTCCGCAGCAAGAGAAGTCACTGCAGTGAGAAGACTGCACACCTCAACAAAGAGTAGCCCCTGCTCGCCACAACTAGAGAAAGCCCGCACCCAGTGACAAAGACCCAGTGCAGACAAAAATAAATTAATTTAAAAAATAGAAAAGAAATAGAAATAAATTTTAAAATTCCTGGGAAAATGCTCATAGAATGAAAATAAATGAAAAAAGAAACCCACAGTAAACCATATATATGGTATAATCCCATTTGTTGTTGTTGTTGTTATTTTAAAAATATTCATGTATTTATTTGATTGTACCAGGTCTTAGTTGCAGGAGGCAGGCTCCTTAGTTGCAGCACATGGGCTCCTTAGTTGTGGCATGCGAACTCTTAGTTGTGGCATGCATGTAGGATCTAGTCCCTGACCAGGGATCAAACCCGGGCCCCCTGCATTGGGAGCGTGAAGTCTTATCCACTGCGCCACCGGGGAAGTCCAGAGAAGCATACTTTTAATATGAAAGAAATATCATAATGTTCTTTCTTATTCCCTCTTTGGCCACATAATTGATCCATATCATCTTTAATTACAGACAAATTTTTTCTAGACTGTGTAAAAGTAAAAGCTTTCATCACATTTCCTCTTAGGACAAAGGTAGCAAAAGGTTGTGTATATTAACTCAGATGGAGTTTTGTTGAGTTTAATTAATACAATGCACTATTGACCTTTCATTGCAAACCAAACAAACATAAGAATAGATCATATAAAAGGAAAATCTTTGAGATATTTATAAATTAATGTTGCAAGTTACAGGGTTATACAAAACAAAAGTAGCATGACTGTGGGCCTCTCACTGTTGTGGCCTCTCCCGTTGCGGAGCACAGGCTCCGGACGCGCAGGCTCAGCGGCCATGGCTCACGGGCCCAGCTGCTCCGCGGCATGTGGGATCTTCCCGGACCGGGGCACGAACCCGTGTCCCCTGCATCGGCAGGCAGACTCTCAACCACTGCGTCACCAGGGAAGCCCTGTTGTACCCTTTTAAAGACAGGGGAGTTCTAAGATTGCTAGAGAAAGAAAATGTCCAATATGGGAGAATGTTTCAAAATGACCATTTAATTTACTCCAATATATTTTTTCCCTTTTATTGCTGATTTACAGTATAGTTGATTTACAGTGTTATATTAGTTTCAGGTATACAACACAGTGATTCAATATTTTTGTAGATTTTATTCCCTTTAAAGTTATTATGAAACTGCCTATATTTTCCTATGCTGTACAGTATAGCCTTGCTTATTTATTTTAGGCGTAGTAGTTTGTTAATCCCCTACCACTATCTTCCCCCTCCCTCATTCCCTTTCCCCCCGGTAATCACTAGTTCTCATATCTGTGAGTCTCTGTTTTGTTATATTAATTTGTTTTATTTTTTAGATTCCACATATAAGTGAAATCATATAGTATTTGTCTTTCTCTGGCTTATTTCACTAAGCATAATATTCTCTAGGTCCATCCACATTGCTGCAAATGGCACTATTTCATTCTTTTTTATGGCTGAGTAGTATTCCATATTATATATATACCACATCTTTTTTTTTTTTTCGGTACGCGGGCCTCTCACTGTTGTGGCCTCTCCCGTCGTGGAGCACAGGCTCTGGACGCACAGGCTCAGCGGCCATGGCTCACGAGCCTAGCCGCTCCGTGGCATGTGGGATCTTCCTGGACCGGGGCACTAACCCGTGTCCCCTGCATCGGCAGGCAGACTCTCAACCACTGCGCCACCAGGGAAGCCCCCTCATTTGTTTTTAAAGTGGTGTACACAGAAAAAAGACAAAGAACAAATTAAAATGATGCTGAATGATACATAAAATAGTTTTTTCCTTAATATTTCTGTTTGTTTTTCAGATTTTTCTATAATGACTACATGTATTATTTCTGTAATCAAAACAAAAAATAGGCAACTTATCTCTGGTTAATGAGATTAAGGGAAACTCATCTTCTTAATTCTTTTTGTTATTTTTCCATAGTGTTTTTTTTTTTGTTTTTATTGTTTGTTTGTTTGGGTCTTTTTTTGGCCATGCCACATGGCTTGTGGGATCTCAGTTCCCCAACCAGGGATTGAACCTGGGCCACAGCAGTGAAAGGCTAGAATCCTAACCACTAGGCCACCAGGGAATTCCCCTGTGTTGTATTATTTTAAATATGGGGGAAAAAAAGGATTTAAAAACTCTAATCCAGGACTTTAGATCAGAGTTTCCATAATTCTTCTTGAGGCTCCTGAGCAGTGCCCTGCAGAGTGAGAGGCATGTGTTCCTGGACGTTCTCTGGCCAGGCTGGGCTCGGCCCCATGGTGACCACCGCTGGTCCAGGAGAGAAGGGGAGAGCACTCTCTTTCTCAATGCTGGCTACCACCGTTTCCCAACCAATGACCTCTCTGTTCAAGCAGCCACATTTACTGCTGTGGAGGGACCCTGGGAGTGAGGAGAAGTGGAGTAGGGAGAGTTGGAAAGAGCCAGAAAGACAGAGGCCAAGGAAGAAAGCCAGGCACAGAGCAGCTTCTAGGCTGCAAACATCTGGGGCACAGTGTTCTAGGCTCCCTTGTTCTCCACATTTGTTGAGGTTTCTTGAAGTCTGGAAGTCTTTGCCCTCTATCCCGCCAGGCTCTGCTTGTCATTCCAGATAGACCATGAGCATCTACAGCTGTGAAATTCCTGGCACAGAACCTGGCCTGCTGGAATAGCTGTTTTCCTAACAAGTAGTAGCCGTATAAATGGAGTATGTTAAATTCAACAGTGTGAAAACAAAGAGCAGAGGGACAATTCCTGGGTGCTGAGATGAGACGGCTGCCATGTACTGTTGTCTATGTTGAATCCTGCCACATTTTCCATTCAAAAAGTAAACATTAATAATTTGCATATTTATTACAACAGTTTTTTTCTGAAAGGTGGCTTTGTTAAATTGTTTAACAAAGTTAGTATATTATGACAATTTTCAGACATAAGAAGAAAAGCGTCTTGAGAAAGAGTTGCCCTTTTCTTGTTGGTTGTGTGGTTCAGTGGCAGCTCTGTTAGCAAAAGCTGAATTTAATTCAGGGGCCACTTCTTGCTCTTGTCCACAAACCAGCCCAATCTGCCTTGAAACTTCGAAAGGTGAGTGTGGGTGACTGGACAGTACTAAAAGGACAGTCTCAGATGCACATTTACAGATGCTGAGAAGGAGGTAGAATGTGCATAGGAGAGGTGTCTGTTCTGTCCTCACGCTTGGATTTCTGGCTTCCCCAGTATGAGAACTGCATGCTGATGTGTGGATTTCAAAGCAATTATTGAGACCTAAGGGCTCTATTAAGCAGAAATTGCTGTCTGACTCGTGCAAGCTTCAGTGACTTCGTCGCTATGGTGTTTAATACTGACTCGTGGGCCCACACGCTCTCTTCCAGATTGCAGAGCATAGATTCTGTGATTGACCACATGTGACTGCTCATATCCTTGTACCGTGTGTGTGTGTGTGTGTGTGTGTGTGTGTGTGTGTGTGTAAGCATGTGTGCAAGCTCACTTATATGTATAATGAATGTACATTGGCTTCCCTCTAAAATTCTTATTGAAATAGTGATACAAATTACTTTTGGCCACATTCGGTTTTAAGATGGGAAAAACCAGTTTGCTCTGCTGAAACAAATAGAGCAGAAACATGTCAGCAATCTTGGGCTCTCATGTTTGGGGAGGTGTTTAATAATGAGGGGCCCTAAGTCTGGGCATGGCCCCATGGTCTACCACACAAGGCCTCTATCTCTTTCTTCCCGCTCTGTTCTCCACAATCTCAACTGAGCGGAAAGAGCTTTGGGTAGAAAAAGCAGGAAGTCAATGAAAACCCTGGGTTCCCTTTGTACAATTATATCTCCTATAAGGAGATACCTGAGGGTCCTTTTCTCTCAAAGCTCTTCTAGGGGTCACTCCCTAATGTCTTATTTGAGCAACCCAGACCCACTTGCTGAATTATGTATATTTTGTTGGTTACCGAATAGCTAAGAGGAAAAGATGTATCAAACTCAGTATTTTAAAAATGAACGTATTAGTCCTCTCCCCATTTACCACTACTTCCTCTCCCATGTTCCCTACCTTGGTGTGGTGGCTATGAGCGGGCACCTACCAGAACGTGAACTACAGGCAGTGTAACTGACCAAGGGCCCACTGTGCTCTGAAATCCTTCACTGTGTTTGGGCTGAGACCATGCTTCCCACGGGCTGCTGCCAGCAATGACTAAGTGTGGCCAGGATACTGAGGCAGATCCATTTCTGAGTGATGTGGGATAACTCTAAAGTCTGACAAGGACTCCCTGACAGCCTTGCGAAATGTTCCATGACAGTCTAGGATGCTTTTACCCAAGCTTTCTTTCCTTACTTCAACACTTGGGGTCTCCTGCATTTGTGGTCTGATGGCTCTCCCAGTTTGCAGCTCTGTCTCCATTTTCTTAAATGAAAATCTTTGCACACTTAACCCCATCTTGGCATGACTTTCTCAAGGACTCAGTTAACAAAAGTAGTACTGAGGGTGGGATAATAATACAACTGGCTTCCTTCCATTCTGGGAGGACTAGTAGTTCATCCTCACAGGGATAGAGACTCATTCTGATTATGGGTTTGCCTTTCTTGCCTCTGGAAAATGATCAGGGGCTCACATTTGCCAGGGGACACAGCAAGGATCCTACGGAACTACCGGGCACTAAGACTCTCTTCCATCAAAAGACACCATTAAGAGATTGAAAAAAATCAAGTCTACACAATGGGAAAAGATGTTTGCAGTACATGCATCTGTTATAACTTGTGTACAGAGTATATGAATTCTTACAAGTCAATATGAAAAAAGCAGGTAACCTAATAGAAAAATAGGCAAAGGAGTTGAACAGTACTTCACAAAAGAGAGTATCCAATGGCAATAAACATTTGAAGAGATATTAAATTCCACTAGTTATTTGGGAAATGTAAATTAAAGCCTCAAGGTGATGCCACTAGAAATGGCCAAAATGAAAACACCAGACAGTACCAAGTGTTGACATGTGACTGGAGTCGAGTACCTAGAACTTTTACACTCTGCTAGTGGACGTGTATTTTGGAACAACTATCTGGGAAAATAGTTTGACAGTGTCTATGAAACTGTACATACACATTTCCTCTGACCAGCTATTCCATGCATACATAAGTTCAACAAAAGATGGAACTAGAATGTTCCCAGCAGCATTATTTATGGTACCAAAAACAAGTAATAACACAAATGTACACTGAGAGAAGAATAGGTAGATAAATTGTGTTTGTATGTTCATATAACAGAATCCAGGGTTGAGGATGAATGAACTACTATTACATACAGCAACGTGGGCACTCATGGACATTATTAATGAAAGAAGACAGGCTGTACAAAGCATATGGGAAGATTCCATTTGTAAAATGCTTAAAATCAAACTAAATTAGTCTAGACTGTTAGAAATCAGAATAGTGGTTATCCGTGTAGGGCGAGTAATGACTGGGGTGTTCCATGAGCTGATGCTAATTACACAGGTATGTTGTTACTTTATCAAAATTCAAGTTGTACTAGAATTTGTGCAACTTTTCGATGTGTATGTTTTGCTTCAATAAAAATTACCCCAAAAGTTAATTTTTTTCCTCAATATTTTCATTATCAAAAATTTAGAAAATACAAAATAGAAAAATAAATATTGCAAGAGAATACCCACTTCAAGCATTTTAATCATTATCCTTTTGGCCTTTTCTCTATACACTCAAATGTCCTCTTCAGCCCTTCCTTCAGATAAAATCAGGACCATGTTCTAGATTCTGTTTTGTAACTGTGTTTTGCAACTTCCACCATATATACAGTTAACACCTTTCCATGTCATTAGCATTCTTTTACCACATTTAAAGGGTTGCTAGCTGTCTACCGAATTGGAGTTCCATAGTCTATATACGAAGTCATTTTTCATGTTTAGGTTTTTTCTAATTTTTCAGAGTCATAAACAATAATATGTGGTGATCAGGACTTTCCTGGCAGTCCAGTGGTTGAGACTCCATGCTTCCACTGCAGGGGGCATGGGTTTGATCCCTGGTCAGGGAACTAAGATCCTAGTTCTGTGCTGTGCAGGTCGGCCAAAAAAAAAAAAAAAAAAAAAAAAAAAAAAAAAAAAAAAAAAAAAAAAAAAAAAAAAAAAAAAAAAAAAAAAAAAAAAAAAAAAAAAAAAAAAAAAAAAAAAAAAAAAAAAAAAAAAAAAAAAAAAAAAAAAAAAAAAAAAAAAAAAAAAAAAAAAAAAAAAAAAAAAAAAAAAAAAAAAAAAAAAAAAAAAAAAAAAAAAAAAAAAAAAAAAAAAAAAAAAAAAAAAAAAAAAAAAAAAAAAAAAAAAAAAAAAAAAAAAAAAAAAAAAAAAAAAAAAAAAAAAAAAAAAAAAAAAAAAAAAAAAAAAAAAAAAAAAAAAAAAAAAAAAAAAAAAAAAAAAAAAAAAAAAAAAAAAAAAAAAAAAAAAAAAAAAAAAAAAAGGTGATGATCATTCTCGTAGCTAAGTCTTTGCCCTATATCCATGATTATTTCTTTAGACTCAAGTTCTAGGAGTTGGGTGTCTGCATATAAAGCGTTGTATACCCTTGAGGTTTAGACATCTCCTGGTTAATTTTTAACAGTGATGTAACAGTTTGCACTGAGAGCGTGCTTCGAAATATGTTCCTAACAGGTGGTTCTTGGAATCCTGAGAGCAACAACAGCAATGACAATGTCAATAATTGCCATGGAGCCTATTATATCATTTCATTTATTTCCCACCAAAGATCTGGCTATGTGGGGACTAATAACTACCTTTTACAAATGAGGATACAGGTTCAGGAGAAGAACCATATTCAAGTTCTCTCAGAATTGAAAGCTGGATTCAAAGCCAGAGGTGTCCAACCCTAAAGCCCTCTGCCACTCCATAGCGCCTTCCGGGGAATGGTAAATTCTTTTGTTGAGCTACCAGGGAGTCCAGCTGGACCAGTGATTACTGTAAGCTACAATAGCAACACAATAATGATCATAGTGAGAGCTAATGCTCAATTGATGCTAATAGACCGATCGGGAAAGCAAGTGGGATTGAGATAGAAAAAGAGAATGAACCTGGAAGTGTGGGTGCATGTGGGGAGGAATTCTGAGTCTTATGGAAGTTACCAGAAGAGAAAAATTTGAAATCCCGTGTCAACCCACTTGTTGATGACATGTCACAAGCTTGTGTAAGCCTCCTCAGCCACCAGGGCACCAGGCTGTTGGACTCATTCCCCTGGAGTAAGATTGATAAGCACATTCCACTAAGAACAGATGTAGCTGTGAGAGGCCAGAAGCCAGTTTACTAGAAGACACAGAGGGAGTGGAGAGGCTTGCGCAAGCTTTTTGATTGTGGCTCAGAGTTTTTGTGAAAGGCCAAAGAAGTGAGACTTTCTGGGGACGTTCCAGTGAAACTCTGATTCAAGCTGTATCCCTTTTTCCAGGAAGCTGTTAAGGCTGGTTACCCAGAAAAAGTAAGAAAACTCTGTATGTGTGTGTGTGTGTGTGTGTGTGTGTGTGTGTGTGAGAGAGAGAGAGAGAGAGAGAGAGAGAGAGAGAGAGAGTGCAAGAGCAGCATGGGAACATCCATGAAAGAAGCTCTGTGATTGACAAGTGACAAGTTTGGGGGAAACTGGATGTGTATGCCTATTGATAATTTGTTCTTAGTCCTTATCCCTGCTGACTCACATTTCAACACACAGTCTGCTTGTCAACTGATAGGGCAAGTTTCTTGGAAGGTACAGAAAAGAGAAGAGGCAACATGGGGAAGTGGGAGAGAAGGCTTTGGAATGCCACAGCTTCAATCCAAATTTAGCCACCAGTCAGATTAATGTAAGAGAACAATAGTTAACTTGTATTTCAGGATCTGTGCTAAGTACATCTTCTGTATCATTAAATTTTCAAAGCCACTCCACAGCGAAGTTTCTCCCATTGTCCCTGTTTTACAGATGAGGAAACCAAAGATCAGGAGGCTTAGGTAATTAATGGGAGATATCAAATTTGTTGAGAGGCAGGTTTGAACTGAGGCCCATCTAAATCCAACATCCTACTCTTCTTAATGGTGTGACTTAGAGAGAATTTTGTAATCCAGGCCTCAGTGTCTATTCTTTAAAGTAGAAATAAATACCGCTGACCCAGGTCATTGTCTGGGGGCCTAAATTATGGTATTTTACACCAGGGTCTGGCACATAATAGGTCCTCGGTGAATGTTACTTTCTCTAGGGAGATGACTTTCAGGACTTTCAGAAAGGGAGAGGGCATATAAAGAACCAAACCAAACCAAAGAACCTGAAAAACATCTAGTGGCTTAGATGAGGCTAGATTGGACAGAGGGCAATACTATTAAAAAAAGAAGGATTCAGATTCAACTGAGAGTACTAACAGGATGAAGAGCACAGGGCTCAGAACATCACATATACTGACTTAGCCACAAGCTTGTGGAGATGATGGTATTGTGTCTAACTGGCAAATGAAGAAATAATGTCCTAAAAGACTAGGTACCTTGTCCCAAGTCATGTTGCTGGGATTCTTTCCAAGGAGTGAACATGTCTTCTATGATTTTTTTTTTTGAGACAGAATGTGCATCCTGTGAAATTCACCTTTAGAAGTATACAATTTAGTGGGTTTTGCTATATTCACAAAGAAGTGCAGCTATCACCACTGTATAACTATCTAATTCCAGAGTTTTTTCGTTGCCCCAAAGAGAATCTCCATTCTCATTAACAGTTACTCCCCGTTCCTCCTTCCCTTGGATGCTGGCAACCAGTGCTTTGCTTTATATTTCTATGGGTTTTCCTTTTCTGGACATTTTATATAAATAGAATCATACAGGATGTGACCTTCTGTGTCTGGCTTCTTTCACTTAGCATTATGTGTCAGGGTTCGTTCATGTTGTAGCATAAATTAATATTTCATTTCCTTTTATGACTCAGTGATAACCCACTGTATGGCTAGACCACATTTTGTTTATCCATTCATCAGTTGATGGAAGTTTTGGTGGTTTCCACTTTTTCGCTAAATAAAATTGCTATGAATATCTGTGTACATCTGTGTGGATATATGTTTTCAATTCTCTTGGGTATATAACTAGAAGTAAAATTGCTGAGTCATATGATAAATCTAGGGTTAGCTTTTTGAGGAATTGCCAAACAGTTTTTCCAAAGTTCCTGCACCATTTTACATTCCCAACAGCAATACATGAGAAATCCAGTTGCTCCACACACTTGTCAACACTTGTTATTATCTGTCTTTTGACGATAGTCATCCTAGTGGATGTGAAGTGGTATCTCATTGTGGATTTGATTTGCATTTCCCTAATGACAAATGATGTTGAACGTCTGTTCATGTGATTGTTGGTGATTTGTATATATATATATATTTTTTTCACATTTTAACAGCTTTACTGAGGTATAATTTGCATACCACGAAATTCACCAACTGTGAGTATACTATTCAAATGGTTTTAAGAACTTGATTGTTTCCTGATATAGGTGTTTAAAAGTATCCCTTTAATCCCTACTTTAGCTGCATCCCATAAATTTTGATATTAGGTTTTTATTTTTAACAAGTTCAAAATATTTTCTAACTTTTCTTGGTTTTTACTGAAGTATAGTTGATTTACAATACTGTGTTAGTTTCAGGTGTACAGTAAAGTGATTCAGTTATACATATATATATTTTTTAAAATTTCAGATTATTTTCCATTATAGTTTATTATAAGATATTGAATATACTTCCCGGGGCTATACAGTAGGTCTTTGTTGCTTATCTATTTTACGTATATTAGTTTGTATCTGTTAATCCCATACTCCTAATTTATCCCTCTCCCCTCCCTTCCTGGTTTGGTAACCATAAGTTTGTTTTCTATGTTTGTGAGTCTATTTCTATTTTGTATATAGAATCATTTGTATTATTGTTTAGATTCCTCAAATAAGTTATGTCATATGGTATTTGTCTTTGTCTGACTTCACTTAGTGTGAAATTCTCTAGGTCCATCCATGTTGCTGCAAATGACAATATTTCATTATTTTTTATGGGTGACTAATATTCCATTGTGTGTGTGTGTGTGTGTGTGTGTGTGTGTGTGTGTATTACACACACACACACCTCACATCTTCTTAAACTAATCATCTGTTGATGAGTGCTTGGGTTGCTTCCATGTCTTGGCTGTTGTAAATAGTGCTGCTATGAAGATTGGAGTGCATGTATGTTTTCATCTTTTCTGGATATATGCCTAGAGTGGGATTGTTGGATCATATGGTAGCCTATTTTTAGTTTTTTAAGGAATCTCCATACTGTTTTCCATAGTGGCTGCACCAATTTAAATTCCCACCAATAGTTTTGGAGGGTTCCCTTTTCTCTACACCCTCTCCAGCATTTATTTTTTGCAGACTTTTTGATGATAACCATTCTGACTGGTGTGAGGTGATACCTCATTGTAGTTTTGATTTGCGTTTCTCTAATAATTAGTAATGGTGAGCATCTTTTCATGTGCCTATTGGCCATCTGTATGTCTGCTTTGGAGAACTGTCTATTTAGGTCTTCTGCCCATTTTTTGATTGGGTTGTTTGGTTTTTTGACTGAGTTTTATGCATTTTTTGTATATTTTAGATACTAAGCCCTTGTCAGTTGTATCATTTGCAAATATTTTTTCCCACTCTGTAGGTTTTTGTTTTGTTTATGGTTTTCTTTGCTGTGCAAAATACTTTAAGTTTGATTAGGTCCCATTTGTTTATTTTTGCTTTTATTTCTTTTGATTTGGGAGACTGACCTAAGAAAATATTGCTATGATTTATGTCCAATAATGTTTTGCTTATGTTCTCTTCTAGGAGTTTTATAGTGTCATGTCTTTCATTTATGTCTCTAAACCATTTTGAGTTTATTTTTTTATATGGTATAAGGGAATGTTCTAATTTCATTGATTTACATGTAACTGTCCAGCTTTCCCAACACCACTTGCTAAGGAGACTGCCTTTTTTTCCATTGTATATTTTTGCCTCCTTTGTCATAGATTAATTGACCATAGGTGTGTGGGTTTATTTCTGGGCTCTTTATTCTGTTCCATTGCTCTATTTGTCTGTTTTTGTGCCAGTACCATGCTGTTTTGATTACTGTAGCTTTGAAGTATCGTCTGAAGTCAAGAAGGGTTGTGCCTCCAGCTTTGTTTTTTTCCCCTCTGGATTGGTTTGGCAGTTCTGGATCTTTCGTGTGTGTATATATTTGGCAAGTGTCTTCAGCCGCTTTTTTTTTTTTTTTTTTTTTTTTTTTTTTTTTTTTTGTGGTATGTGGGCCTCTCACTGTTGCCTCTCCCGTTGCAGAGCACAGGCTTTGGAGGCGCGTGGGCTCAGCGGCCATGGCTCATGGGCTCAGCCACTCCACGGCATGTGGGATCTTCCTGGACTGGGGCAAGAACCTGTGTCCCCTGCATCGGCAGGCGGACTCTCAACCACTGCACTGCCAGGGAAGCCATTCAGCCATTTTTTAATTGGATTATTTGCTTTTTTTTTTTTTCTTGAGATGTAAGAGTTTTTTATATATTCTAGACACTAGACACTTATCAGATATATGATTTGCAAATATTTTTTCCTGTTCTGTTTCTCTTTTCATTTTCTTGATAGTGTCCTCTTATGCCTAAAAGCTTTTAATTTTGGCAAAGTAGAATATATCTATTTTTCTTTTGTTACTTGTGCTTTTGATGTCATACCTAAGAATCTAGTGATAAGTCCAAGATCATGAAGCTTTACCCTTATGTTTTCTTCAAAGAGTGTCACAGTTTTAGCTCTGATATTTAGGTCTTTACTCCATTTTGAGTTAGTTTTTGTATGATGTGAGGAAAGGACCCAACTTCATTCTTTGGCATGGGAGTGTTAAGTTGTCCCACACCATTTGTTGAAGAAATTATTCTTTCTCTGTTAAATGGTTTTGGCATCCTTGTCAAAAATCAACTGGCCATAGATGTATGGGTTTATTTCTAGACTTTAAATTCTATTCTGTTGATCTATATGTCTATTATAATGTCAGTACCACACTGTTTTGATTACTGTAAATTTTTAGTAAGTTTTGAAGGAAGTGTGGTTCTTCTTACTGTGTTTTACTTTTTCAAGATTGTCTGCATTTTCATATGCATGTTAGGATCAGCTTCCGAAACTATACCAGATGGAATTTTCAGAGATTGTCTTGACTGTGTAGATCAATTTGGGGGAGTATTGTCATCTTAACAATATTAAATAAACTTTTAAAACTTATTTTGTTGTTATTATGAGGTATAATTGACATATAATATTATATTAGTTTCAGGTGTACAACATAGCGATTCAATATTTGTGTACATTGTGAAATGATTACCACGAGGTCTAGTTAACATCGATCACCATGCATAGTTAGAAAACATTTTTTTCTTGTCATAAGAACTTTTAAGATTTACTCTCTAGGCAACTTTCAAATTTGTAATACAATATTATTAACTACTGGGTTAGCCAAAAAGTTCGTTTGGGTTTTCTGTAGGAGCTTATGGAAAAAAACCGAACAAATTTTTGGCCAACCCAATATCATGCTGTACATTACATCTCCATAATTTATTTATTTTGTAACTGGAAGTTTGTGCCTTTTGTCCCCCTTCACCCATTTCTCCCATCTCCTACCCCTCCCCTTTGGCAACCACCAATCTGATCTCTGTATCTATGAGCTTGTTTTTGTTTGTTTGTTTAGATTCCACATATAAGTGAGATCATACAGTATTTGTCTTTCCCTGCTTGACTCATTTCACTTAGCATAATGCCCTCAAGGTCTATCCATGTTGTCGCAAATGGCAAGATTTCATTTTTTATGTCTGTATAACATTCCTCTGCGCGCGCGCGCGCGCATGTGTGTGTGTGTGTATGTGTGTATCACAATTTCTTTATCCATTCATCCATCAATGATTGTTTTCATGTATTGATTATTGTAAATAATGCTGCAATGAACATGAGATGCATTATCTTTTCAAATTAGGGTTTTCCTTTTCTTCAGATAAATACTCGGCAGTGGAAGTGCTGGAACATATGGTAGTTCTATTTTTAAGTTTTTGAGGGACCCTCATATTGTTTTCCATAGTAGCTGCATCAATTTATATTCCCATCAACAGTGCACAAAAGTTCCCTTTTCTCCACATCCCTGATGACTCTTGTTCTTTCTTTCTTTTTTTGGCCACACCATGCAGCATGTGGGATCTTAGTTCTCTGACCAGGGATTGAACCTGTGCTCCCTGGAGTGGAAGCGCGGAGCCCTAACCACTGCACCACCAGAGAATTCCCTTGTTATTTCTTGTTTTTTTGATAGTAGCCATTCTGACACATGTGGGGTGATATCTCATTGTGGTTTAGATTTGCATTTCCCCGATGATTAGTGATGGTGAGCATCTTTTCATGTACCTGTTAACCAACTATATGTTTTCTTTGGGAAAATATCTGTTCAGATCTTCTATCCAGTTTTTAATTGGATTGTTTGGGTTTTTGCTATTGAGTTTTATGAGTTCTTTATATATTTTGGATATTAACCCCTTATTAGATATATAATTTGCAAATATATTTTCCCATTCCGTAGGTTGCCTTTTCATTTTGTTGATGGTTTCCTTTGCTGTGCAGAAGCTTTTTAGCTTGATCTAGTCTCATTTGTTTATTTTTGCTTTTGTTGCCTTTGCTTTTGGTATCAGACTCAAAAAATCATTGCAAGACCTATGTCAAGGAGCTTACTGCCTATGTTTTCTTCTGGGAGTTTTATGGTTTTAGGTCTTAAATTCAAATCTTCACTGGAAGTTAATTTTTGTGCATAGTGTAAGATCATGGTCCAGTTTCATTCTTCTGTATGTGGCTGTCCAGTTTTCCCAACACCATTTATTGAGGAGACTATTCTTTCCCTGTTGTCTATTATTGCCATAAATTAATTGACCATATAAGGTTTATTTCTGGGCTCTCTATTTTTTT
>NW_006799037.1:3045630-3072584 GCF_000442215.2 Lipotes vexillifer | reverse complement strand
TTGCGGTACGCGGGCCTCTCACTGTTGTGGCCTCTCCCGCTGCGGAGCACAGGCTCCGGACGCGCAGGCTCAGCGGCCGTGGCTCACGGGCCCAGCCGCTCCGCGGCACGTGGGATCATCCCGGACCGGGGCACGAACCCGCGTCCCCTGCATCGGCAGGCGGACTCCCAACCACCGCGCCACCAGGGAAGCCCAAGGGCTCTCTATTTTGTTTCAACAATCTGATGACTTCGTTTTTCTTTTTCTTGCCTTGTACCTTGATTAGCTCCTTCACTACAATGCTGATTAGAAGTGGTGAGACAAATATCCCGATCTTGGTCCTGACCTTAGAGACAAATCTGTTAGTCTTTCCCCATTAACTATGATGTTAGCTGTGAGTTTTTCATAGATGCCTTTAATCAGGTTGAGGAAGTTCCCATCTATTCCTACTTTGTTAAAAATTCTTATCATGAGAGTGTTGGATTTTGTCCATGCTTTCTCTGCATCTATTGAGATGATAATCCTTTATTTTATCAATATGATGTATTACATTGATTAATTTTCATATGTTGAATCACCCTTGAATTCCTGGGATAAATCTCACTTTGTCATGATGTATAATCCTTTTTATATGCTGCTAGATTTGGTTTGCCAGTGTGTTGTTCAGGATTTTTGCATCCATGTTCATAAGGGATATAGTTTTCTGTAGTTTCTTTCTTGAGAATTCTTTGTCTGGCCTTGGTATCAAGGTAATTCTGGCCTCAAAGAGTGAGTTAGAAAGTATTCATTCCTCTTCTGTTTGAATTATTTATTTTTTCTTTCAAATATGTCAGTATTTTGGAAAGCCAGTACTTCATTAAAAACAGAACTTTAGGGCTTCCCTGGTGGCGCAGTGGTTGAGAGTCCGCCTGCCGATGCAGGGGACATGGGTTCGTGCCCCGGTCCGGGAAGATCCCACATGCCGCGGAGCGGCTGGGCCCGTGAGCCATGGCCGCTGGGCCTGTGCGTCCGGAGCCTGTGCTCCACAACGGGAGAGGCCACGGCAGCGAGAGGCCCGCATACCGCAAAAAAAAAACCCAAAAACAAAAAAACAGAACTTGATTTTGGGCTGTGGTGTGGCAATACATGAAATGTAACTGGCACCCGAGTGTTTATCCTGGTAGATCAGATATCCCAAAATGCCAAAGGAGATGCCATCATAATGTAGAGGAGGCAAACTGAATACATAGCCACACCCATGCAGTCAATGCATGTTCAGCCTGGTTAAACATAAACCTACCTTAGAAGACAATCCCAACACACAACCTCTTCCTGTTTGCAGACTATCTTTGGAATTTCCAACTAGAACTGCATCTCACTCCTTATTTGCTCCTCATGGATTCTCTTGATCAAGGACCACAAAGTTTGTTCTCCCATTTCTCCCCCAAGGAATAAATACACATATTTCTTGTTTGTGACTGTTTCGAGTCTAATTTTGTCTTTGTTCAAGCAATGCATATCAAAATAGCTCAAGGAACTCACCTTCTAGTTATCTCTTGCCCTACAAACACTTTCTTTCAAGAAGCTTTTCAGGGGAGTCCAAGCCTAAAATGTCTATGGAAGGCCCACACAGTTTAATGTGTGTTGAGTAAGAGAAAAGTATGGTGTGGGCTAGATCACACTGTGAAGTCTTCATGGACAAGGCACAGAGTTGAGTTGAGCCTTGAAATATAAGAAAGACTCCCAGTGATTTAGAGGCGAGAAGGGTCATTCCAACTTCGGGAAACAACGTGCGACGTTCCCAGCTCTCAGTGGAGATATATGCTGCATACGTGTAGCAATAAAGAGGTAATCTGATTGGAGCTGTGTATGGGAAATTTGGTAAGGTAGAGAACCATGCAAAGCATTTTGAGAATTTTGAATAGCTTTAGGATTCTATTTCACCATTCTCCAAACTACATTTCTTACTGCACTAGTATTTCCCTAAGTATTGTTTTAATTAAGGTATAATTGACATATAACATTATATTAGTTTCAGGTGTACAGTGTAATGATTCAGTATTTGTATTATTTCAAAAATGATCACCACAATAAGTCTAGTTAATATCTATCACCATACATAGTTACAGATTTATTGTGTTGTGATGAGAACTTTTAAGATCTACTCTCTTAGCAGCTTCCAAATAGACAATACAGTATTATTAACTATAGTTACTCTCTAAGTATTAATAAATTTCTCCCAATGAATAAAAAATTAAGAGGTTCTGTGGTCAGCTCCATCTAATGAATATTGTTAAAGTCCTTACAGAAGGATGTCTCAAAGCCTTCATTCAGTGAATATCTATGTAACTCTAATGGGGGAATGTAGTATCCAAAATTTTCCTACCTTATTTGGCCATGGAGTCCTACTCTGAAGAAGATTCAAGCAACATATTCAAGATAGAAAATGAAATACAGATTGTAAAATGTTGATCCAATCTAATCCTCTTACCTTTCCAATGTAGCCTTGAGGGAAGTGCTTTTTAAGGTCACACATTAAGTCAGAGCCTGTACTGGGGCTAGAATCCAGGTCTTTGACTCTGGACAAATTGTGGTGGGTCTTGCTTGCCATGTGCATCAGTTAGGGCAAACACTAGATGCTGTAACAAACAAAGCCAAAATTTCAGTGCCTTGACTCAACAGAAGTTTATTTTTCATTCATGTGGTAGTCCAGTGTGGGAGTTTGTGGTCAGAGGGCAGCTTGCTTCCCTGTGGCTAATCAGAAACCCAGGACCCTACAGTTGTGTGGCTCTGCCATCCCCTGGGAACACAGAGTAGAGAGAGAAGCCTCATTTGCTTTTTAAAGGCCCTGGCCCAAGAGGAAGCATAATGCAATGGTTAAGAGGATGGACTCGAATTAGATGTCTTAATCTGGAATTTCATCTCCGTGACTTATTAGCTGTGTTCCTCTGTATTATTCAACTACTCTGACCCTCAGTTTCTTTGTCTGTGAAATGGGGGCAGTAATAGAACTTTCCTTTCCACATAACAATAGGATTGTTACGTGCATTAAATGAGTTGATGTTTGTCAAACACTTATCTATACCTGACACATATTATGCACTTTACAAGTGTTTTATAAATAATAGCAACAATTATAGGAATAATAACTCCTGCTTACATTCCACTAGCTGTATCTGGCTGTAAGGAGAGCTAGGCCGCCGTTTCCCAGTGACAGCTCCACACTCTGAAAGGAGAAAGAGGACTTTCTGAATTTTTTGTAGAGAACTAGCCATCTTTGCAAAAGCCAAACATAAGAATTTTTTGTAAATCAAGTTTTTTGGGAACAAAGCCATGTTCGTTGTGTAGACTTTCTTTCTTTCTTTTTTTTTAGTGATTTAATACCAAACATTAGTATTTGTATTTGAACAGGTAGATAATGGAAAATTTTAAAGATTTTGAGCAGAGAGGTAAAATAATAGCAAGAAGCCACTCCAGATATTTTTTTCTATCTCAAATATCTTTTCTATAAATTTTGAGTTGTGGAAGATAAAATTGTGTATATTATTCTAGACTATGAATATGTCTGACTGAGAATATGTGAATTTTCAATTGTTATGAGGAGTAAAAAATAAAACAGAACACCTGAATGGAATATTAAATAGTAGAAAAATGCCTTTTCACATACCTTATATTTATATAATTTGTATATTTGTGTATTCTACATTCATTATACATACCAAGCAAAATGAATATACAGCTAGTACTGAAACTACTGAGAGAAATTTTAAATTTTCCAGAGAGAAAAGAATGATAATAGGAAATTAATTGTAGAGAATCTTTATTGCTAATTTAATATGTATTAAAAAACTAATGCTAATGGTGTGCTGAGGTAATTGATTTACTTTGTTGAAAGTTTTAATTTCGGTGGTCCTCACTTGACTTTTCCCATAAGGTTGCATGTTTCTTTTATTTAAATTCTCCTATTATAAAAGTATGAATTATTTGGGCTGTTGATAATGTTCCATTTCTCTCTGTAAGCACATAATCAGATAGCATTTCCGTGCCCCTTTTGAAGTTAGGCATAGTCATGTGACTTGCCTTGGACAAAGAAAGGTGAGTAGCCACCATGGATATCACTTCTAGGCAGAAGAGTTAAGGGTCAGTGTATAATTTGCCATGTTCTCTTCCTTCCTTCAGCTGTGGGGATTTTGACCCATTACAGCCTTCCTCTACCCGGATCTGAGAGTTTACAAAGAGCACAGCCCCACTGCCAACCATCAGTGAACATGCAGCATAAGCAAGAAATAAACTTTTGGTACAGTAAGCCACTAGGACGTGGAGGTATGCACTGCCATACCATAACCTAACCAATCCTAACTGATGCAAAGAATATCAGGTTGGCAAAGTATGACTCTAGTTTTTTAGATAATATAATTGTGCTGTTCAACAGACATGGGTAGAGAGAAGCACAGCCTGGATATGGGAACATATTGCTATAGACTGGATATCTGTGCGCTGCAAGCCCCCCAAATTCATATGTTGAAACCTAATGTCTAATGTGATGGTATTGGGAGGCAGGGCTTTTGGGAGATGATTAGGTCATGAGGATGGAGCCATCATGAATGCGATTAGTGCTCTTATAAAAGAGACTGCACAAAGCTCCCTAGTCCCCTTCCATCTTGTGAGGACACAGTGAGAGGATGGTCATGTATGAACTGGGAAGCAGGGCCTCACCAGACACAGAACCTGACCATATGGACACCTTGATCAAAACATCCAGCCTTCAGAACTGTGAGAAATAGATTTCTGTTGTTTATAAGCCATTCAGTCTGAGGTATTTTGTAGCCTGAATGCACTAAGACATGTATGTTAAGTGACAAGGGCCTAAACTAGCTTACTATAGTGGGAACAAAGGACAATAAAGCATTAAATATAATAATAAAACAATAAACCTAAAAGCATTACTCATACCATGTTCTTAAACATCATGCTGTCTTCTGAGCCTCCGTCAGCCTCAGATACAGGAGTGGCTTGCAGCTGCACTTGGCAATCATAACATCTTCCCAGGGAATGGCTTGACTTTGCCTCTGAATTATTTTTTAAAAACCTAAAGCTAATTATGTTTAATGTACTGGTACAGTTTGGTTATTGGTTTATTGGCTATTATCTAATTGATGGGATTTCTTCTTATCTCGCAAATTGAAATCTCTTTAACATGATAATTATTACCGAACAATACAGGATTCAATTTATTCTGAAAGTAATCATGTTGTAATATCAGATTTGCTCTTTGCAATCAATGGAGATTGATTTTTTTCATTATAACAGAAAGAAATACTAATTTCAGGAGGAACAATAGAAAGATAAGGTCCAATGGAGCCATTATTGGTATAGGCAGCTGATTTCAGATCACTAGCTAGTACTGTTTGTTGAATCACAATAGACTGAGGTCCCAGGGCTGTTTGTGTAGATAAAGGTACTGATGTAAAATACACACCTAACCCGAGGGAATTACTGAATAAGGCTTGTGCTTCCTAGATATCAGCTGAAGTACAGAATTGGTCCCATTGTCTTCTTGGTCTGTAGCTCATTATATCAGGAAAAAGCCTTCATAGAAAACTGACTCATCCAATATCCAATATCCAAGTTTTAGTATAAGATCACTTATCATTTCCCCAGACCACTAATGGACATGTATGGTAAGGTATTCGTCCTTTTGTTGATGTGATATTTATTATTTAAAAAATTGCCGAGAGAACTGGGTTATGAAAGTCAATTCAGCAAATATTTACTGAACACCCACTTCTTCCACATATTGTAAACAAAAGCCCTCACTGCAGTGAATGTGCTTATCCTGGAAAGTGGGGGACAGGGAGTAGAAAAGGTATAATTGATATGCCTACCTGGTTCTCCTGTATACATTAAAGTTTTCAAAATGCTGCTTTAGAATTCAATTGTCATATAACTTCATTTATATTTTAACTTTTTATTGATATCTAGTAGTTCAAGTCCTCCAATGTTGTTCTTTTTTCAAGTTTGTCTTGGCTCTTCTCAGCTTTTGCATTTTCATATAAATTTTTAAAACAGCTTGTCTATTTCTCCCAATAAAACATGGCTTATTTTTTGATCAGGAGTGCTCACAATTTATAGATCAATTTGGAGAGTATTGGTATCTTTAAATTATTATCTTCCATTCATGAAAATGGTATATCCTTCCACTTATTTAGGTTTACTGTTATTTCTTTCAATTACATTATGTGGTTGTCAGTGTAGAGGTCTTGCATATCTTTCATTATATTTATTACTGGATACTTGAGGTTTTTTGATGCTCCTTTTAGAAGGGTGAAAAATGGCCCCCTAATGATGTCAGGTCCTAATCCTTGAAACCTGTAAATGTGACCTTATTTGGAAATGAGGTCTTGCAAATGTAATTAGGTTAAGGATTTTGAGGTGAGAAGATTGTCCTGGATTACCTGGATAAGCCCAAAATGCCACTACGGGTGGGTCATCCTTATGAGAAGCAGGGGAAGGTTTGACATTGGCACATAGGGGAGAAGGTCATATGAAGATGGAGCAGAGAGAAATCTGAAGGTGCTGGTCTTGAAGATTGGAGTGATGTCACCACTAGTCCAAGAATGCCAACAGCCTCCCGAAGGCAGAAGAGGCAGGAACAGATTCTCTCCTAGAGCCTCCGGAGGGATGTGACCCTGCTGACATCTTGATTTTGTCCCAGTGAAACTGATTTTGGGCTTCTGGCCTCCAGACTGTGAGAAAATTAGCTTTTGGTGTTTTAACACACTTCTGGAGTTGGTAAGTGGCTCTAGGTTAAAGAGACCCCAAGTTCCTGATACCTCCAAATTTCTGCTTTCTCCTGCATCTTTGTCCAGCAATTTTTAACTATCTTTTGGGTTCTTCAGTGACTCTGAGCAGATTAAAAAATTTTTTAACAGTTCAGCAGAAGAGTGGTTATATTATCTAATTTCACATTACTCAATAACCTCACCTGCCTTTTTCTTGAGCATATTATAAGTTTGAAAAGTACATTAATTTCCTGTATTGTTTCTAATTTCTCTATATTACTGTCTTTTTCTCTTTCTCCCTTTCTTCTTTTCTTTCTCCTGTTTCTTCATTTTGCATCAGTCTTTTATGTTAAAATATAAACTTTCTCCAGATGTCTAAGGAGACTTGTTTTTACAAAACATATATTTGAAAAACAAGGCACTAAATGTTTGGAGATTGTGTGTGTGTGTGTGTGTGTGTGTGTGTGAGAGAGAGAGAGAGAGAGAGAGAGAGAGAGAGAGCGGTTGAAGGGGAAAGGCTGCAGTAGACTTCACTGATTAAAGGTAACCTGGCCATTTCCTTGAGGGGACATTAAAATGTCAGTATATGTAAGTCCTTTCTCTTGAGCGGGGGTATACTCCTAGCTTCGAAAGCCCTGGGACGTCTCACCAATCAGTTTGATGATTTTTCACTTCTTTCTTCAATATTCAGGCCAGTGCTTCCCCACTCCCTTGAGTTGTTCCCTGAGTTTAGAACACCTTAGCCAGGGGGTAGGGTCTGACCAATTCCATTTCAGGTGTCCATTTCTGGCCCAGTAAACAGTGATCAGGGACTTGGTCACATAGCATATAGAGCTGTCACTTTTGTACTGAGGTTAGGGTATTTTTCCAAGAGGGTATTGAATGGGAGGGCTTTATGAGCAAACTCTTTATAAGGCACATTTTTACATTTTGACTCACTTTCCTTGAAGTACTTTTGCAAGTTCTGAAATCTTTGTATTTCCAGAGAAACCACACCTCTTGGTTTGGGTGAGTGGGAAATAATCAAGCTCGCTTGGGTAATCTTTCATAACCTGGGATATCTTCCAGGTGATGGAATGTCCATCTACTCATGATGGTTAGTACCTGGGCTCTCTCAAAGCAATGTCATTGATGGGACATGCAGGGGCAATAATAAGATTATAGCAGAAACTTGCTTCATTCTTTAGGTGAATTCTGTTAGTTCCAAATTTAGATGAGGAGACTTGGGGATGAGCAGGGTCCTGCTACCTGCTCATATTCTCGGGTAGTAACTTGGTATAATTGAACATGAGAGAATAAATTTCAGTAAAGAGACTTTCATTGGAGCCAGAGCCACTCTAGCTGTGTGACCTAGGGCATGTTATTTAAACTTGGAGTTTCAGCTTCCCCCTTTCTTTAAAATGGGAAAAATACAGAATCCTTGTTATGCTCATAGTCTGTGAAACAGTAAACATGTTAAACATAGGGTAGTTTTTCTTATGCTCTTATGTTTTACATAATTCCAGTGACTTGAAGGCATCTTGCAAAGTTTTCACCCCCAAGAGAGAGCCATGTTGATTCCTCATCCTGTTCTGCAGGGGACCTTCCTGCATCAGGATACAGTTTCCAGGGAACCTGGGCCAGTGACAAGCTGGAGCATCATTCATTCAAGAGAGGAAATGGATGGTCTGAGGGATTGACTAGAGAGACAGGATCTTGTAGAAAAGGCAAATTAAAAGTTAGTCAATTTGTCAATTTGAAGGAGCTGGATCAAAAATGAGAAGCTCAGTTGTGTACAAATTGGACTAAAACTTGAAAAATCAATCTTGAGTGAAATTTGAAGTAGGCTTGGAAGACAGAGTCTGGAGTAATTCCCAGAACCACTAGGTATGGCTCTTCTGCTCCAGGCAGGGCATGGCCTGAGGGCTCAAAGGCCAGGCCCTGAAATAAGATAGGCTTATGATTTTTATGTTTTCTATTTATTTTAGTAAAAAATCCAACATCTACATAAGTATAAGAAGTGAAAAGTAAAAGCTCACCTCTCTCTTCCCCCTTTTAATCCTTTTTCTATGCATTTACACATATATAAGAATACTTTTTTACATAAATGATATCAATCTGCACATAGCATTATTATTATTATTTTTTTTTCGGTATGTGGGCTTCTCACTGTTGTGGTCTCTCCTGTTGCGGAGCACAGGCTCCGGACGCGTAGGCTCAGCGGCCATGGCTCACGGGCCCAGACGCTCCGCGGCATGGGGGATCTTCCCGGACTGGGGCACGAACCCGCGTCCCTTGCATCGGCAGGCGGACTCTCAACCACTGCGCCACCAGGGAAGCCCCACAGAGCATTATTTTTAACTTAGTAATATATTTTGGTCATTCATTCACTCAACAAATATTGATTGTGCACCATTTTAGGTGATAGAGATGTAGTGGTAAACAAAACAGAAATTCCTGTCCCAAAGATCTTTTCATATAGATACATGCCACTTATTTTTAACAGTGACAAAATTATTTTACAATTTAAGGGGCATCTATTGTTTTCTCTCAGTCTGAGTCTTGACTTTTCACTTCCAGTAGTGCCATTCAAACAACAGCTTTTAACTTTGCTTAAGTCTAATTTTTCTTAAAGGGAGGGGGGATCTCTCCCCTTATTATTATTATTTTTTAATTAATTTATTTAATTAATTTATTTTTGGCTGTGTTGGGTCTTTGTTGCTATGAGCAGGCCTTCTCTAGTTGCGGCAAGCAGGGGCTACTCTTCGTTGGCTGTGCGCAGGCTTCTCATTGCGGTGGCTTCTCTTGTTGCGGAGCATGGGCTCTAGGCACGCAGGCTTTAGCAGTCGTGTCACGCAGGCTCAGTAGTTGTGGCTCGCGGGCTCTAGAGCAGAGGCTCAGTAATTGTGGCACACGGGCTTAGTTGCTCCGCAGCATGTGGGATCTTCCCGGACCAGGGCTTGAAACTGTGTCCCCACGGGCTTCCCTGGGGGCGCAGTGGTTGAGAGTCCGCCTGCTGATACAGGGGACACAGGTTCGTGCCCCAGTCTGGGAAGATCCCACATGCCGCGAAGCGGCTGGGCCTGTGAGCCATGGCCGCTGAGCCTGCGCGTCTGAAGCCTGTGTTCCACAACGGGAGAGGCTGCAACAGTGAGAGGCCCGCGTATCGCAAAAAAAAAAGAAAAAAGAGAAACTGTGTGCCCTGCATTGGCAGATGGATTCTTAACCACTGCACCACCAGGGAAGCCCTGCTTAAGTCTAATTTATATATTTGTTTCCTTTTATGACTAGTTCTTTTTTGGTGTTTAAGAAAACCTTTGACTATTCCAAAGCTGTAAAGATTTTATCATGTTTCTTCTAGAAGCTTCATGTTATATCTATCCCTTGATTAGGACTTGGCCTGGTCTGAATCACAAAGATTGGTCAAGAAATGGGCAGCCATAGCTCCAACTAGTACATGAGATACTCTTTACATTTCGGGGTGGTGAATTTTGTGGGATAAAAGCCTGAGCTGCTGTTGGCTATCTCTACTGCCTGAGCGTGAAGTGTATGCAGAAGAAGAATGCAGAGACAAGAGATGAAAAGAAGCAGGTTCCTGACAACATTCTTTGGATACCTGGATCCCACTGGACCTGAAGCCATTTATCCTTGTGTCTTTCAGTTACATCAGCCGGTAAGCCCCCGTTTTGGCCTCTGGGAGTTTGAGTTGTGTTTATTTCAACTACACTTAAAATTTAGGTGACTAATGAACCATGTGAGGAGGTAGCATCATGTATTTAATCAGTCCTCTATGGATGGACATTTAAGTTGCTCCAGATTTTAGCTGTTATGAGCCATGCAACCCTGGGGGCTCCGCAGAGGAGGAGAATGGAGGAAACGTTTGGATAAATGTCTGGGAGGAATGTTTTGAGGGAGATGCAGGAGATTTCAAAAGAAGAATAAAACCAGGCTGCCTAGCTGTGCCAAGGAAAAAGGACTGTGTCATCAGACTCTTCAGGAGAGGATTGGAGACCCCTGCCCAGGAGCAAAGGAGTGGCCAGGAAGAAACAAGGCTATTCCACATGCCTCAGCACCTGTGCCAAGTGAGGGGAGAAGGCAGAAGGAGAAGCCTGCTGCCATTATGTGTGCTTGGATCATGGTCTTGGTTTCAGCTCTCTCCACAGATCTCGTCCTGCTCACACACAGCCCTCTGTGGAGGTGACTCACTCTGAAACACAGGGTCTTTCTGTGAGCTTGAACATAATCTTGAACATAAATCATCATTTGAATAACTTTAAAGTCTGGAAGACAAAATATGTGATGAAGACATTGTTATTGTTAGTATTATTATTATTACTACTACTAAGGCACATTTGAAAAGCAAGAGAGTATACTGGAGATAAAGCTGCTTCGGCATAAACTTTGGAGTCAGAAAGATCTCAACAACTCTACTGGCCTAAAAGTTTGGGCAAGTGACTTCTTATGTCTCCATTTCTTAGTCTATAAAATAGGAAAACAAACACTTCCTTCATGTAATTGTTGTGAGGATTAAATGAGGTAATTTTTAGCCGCATAACCCAGGGAACAGAGCCAATGAATGGTAATAGACATTATTAATAAACAAAGGTTCAGAAAAGTAGAGACACGTCCATGTTCTCATAACCAGGGAGAGTTCAAAACAGTCTTGAATCCATGAGTTCTGACCCTTGTTCTTCCCACTACACTACACAGCTTCTGAAGTGACTATTGAAAGGATAAATGGGGAAAATGTTGACTATCTTAGCCGGTGAAGGGAGAGTGTAGAGATAATAGGATGTTTCCTGATTTTTTTCGTTCAGCGTTGGGCAGTTTTCCTTTCTCAGATATTCTGCGAATACTGGTCTATTTAGAGTGAGGTCTTTTCAGGCACAGACATAGGGCCACCGCAAGATTTCTTACTGGGATAATGACCGCAGCAGAGTGGTCCAACTTCCCAGAGCTCCTGGACTAGGCTCCCCCTAGCGGCCGCTGCGGGACGTGCGCACGCCAACTGGGACAGGAGGCCTTGGGCCCACAGAGGGGAGGGGTCATTTACCAAGAGCAGGCAGGACAAACACTTCACAGAACGTACCCAGCTGCGATGCAGTGCTTCCCCACGGGAAGTACACTTACATTCTGCTCTGGGGGTTCTGGGGCCAAGAGGCTCAACAGTGGTAGGGGGCGGAGCTGAGATCCTGCAGGAGAAATGTGAGTGAGAATCGGGTTGAGGAGGACAGAGACTTTCATGACCCTGAGCAGCTCCTGAGTAGCTCACTCAAGACCCTCCGGGCTGGGGTGTTTGGCCAACTGGCTGAGGGAACATTCTCGTCCAATCTGGACTTGCCTCTGGGGAACCCCCTGCAGAAGCTCTGTGCCTATTCTTGGTCTGCATGCAGGGGAACTCCTGTCTTTGAGAACTCTGTCTGCAATAGATTTTGGTGGAAGCCTGTACTAATTTAATACCCAGGACACCCTAGGAGCTAGATTCTTTTATTATCCTTGTCTTGAGACGAGGAGACTGTGATTCAGAGACCCTATCTCTCCTGCCAAGGATCACACACCCATGGAATGGGAAAGTTGGCATTCAAGCTCAAGGCTGAGAGCTTCAAAGGCTGTTTTCTTTCTACCAGGCTACCCTGCACTGGACGCTGTAATTATTTGTTACCTACAGACACCATCAATCATAGAACTGAAGAAAAACTTGGAATCCCAGCAGAGAGGAAAAGCCTCCTTATCCACAGTTGGACTTGTATCTCTTTTCCCTGCTTCTTACCCATCTTCCTCCCTCCAGATGGTCTGTCCTACAAGCCTTCCTTTTATCTAAGAACCACTGCCAAGCCACAATTTCCTGTGTTTTGTTTTATTATCCAGGGAAGAAAGTAGTGTCTGCCAGCCTGATCTGTGACTCGGGGCCATAATTACTTCTGGACTGTTCGGGTCCAAAAGGCTGGCTAAACATCTCCAAGAAATACCACAGCCTTCCTGTTCTTTCATCTCCTGGTGGAAGTTAAATACAAGAGAATGAATATTATTTGAACACTAATAGTATTATATGTTGAATTTACCTACATATAAATATAAGTATATAAGTATATTATATGTATATGTGTATATGTATATATGTGTATATATATGTACTTACTTCTCTGTGTATATATTTACTGTGTGTTATCAAACACAACTGTTTGATGTAGATGTCAGTACTCTCACTATATAAATGAAACTGAAAATCTGAGAGGTAAAGTAAACTGTCTGAAGTCACATCTCTGGGATATAAGGGCTGAGATTTGAACCCAGTTGGTCTGAATATCAGTCTATAATCTATTTCCTGCATCACACTTCCTTGTTGTTTAGTTTCTTATTTTTTCCTTTTTAAGTCAACTCTAGTTAGATCTAATTAACTTACAATAAAATGACCTCATTTTGCAGAAATAGAGACACAGATGTAGAGAACAAACGTACAGACACCGAGGGGGGAAAGTGGCAACGGGGGTGGTGGTGGTGGGATGAATTGGGAGATTGGGATTGACATGTATACACTAATATGTATAAAATGGATAACTAATAAGAACCTGCTGTATAAAAAAATAAATAAAATAAGACTCAAAAATCCCCCCCAAAATGCCTTCATTTTGAATGTACAATTTGATGAGTTTTGACAAATGTATACACCCTTGTAATTACCACCACAATAAAAATATAAATATTTCCATTGTGCTCAAAAGTTCCCTTGTGTCCCTTAGGGCAGTGGTCCCCACCCTGTTTGGCACCAGGGACCGGTTTCATAGAAGACAATTTTTTCACAGACGGGGGTGGAGGGGATGGTTCAGGTGATAATGCCAGCAATGGGGAGCGGCAGAGGAAGCTTCGCTCATTCGCCCCCCTCTCACCTCCTGCTGTGTGGCCCAGGCTGCGGCCAGGGGGTTGGGGACACCTGCCTCAGGGGTCAGTTCCACCCCAGGTAACCACTAACCTGCTTTCTCTAGAACTTCATGTAAATAGACTCATACAATATGAACACTTTGGGGTTTGGGCTCTTTTGCTTAACATTTATCCATGTTGTTGCATATATCAGTAGTTTGTTTCTTTTTATTGCTGAGTAGTATTCCATTGGGTCAATATATAACAGATTCTTCATTTATCCACCATTCCTCATGATAGACATTTGTGTGGTTTCCAGTTTTGAACCATTATGAAAAATGCTGCTGTGAACATTTGTGTATACTTATTTGTTTGACATAAGTTTTTATTCCTCTTGAGTAAATCCCTATGAATGAAATTTCTGGGCTTCATGCAATGTATTTAACTTTTTAAGAAACTGACAAAATGTTTTTCAAAGTGGTACCAGTTTACACTCCCACCAGCACTGCTGGGGTTTCAGTTGTTTTACATCCTCATCAACATTGTGTCCTCCCATGGCAGAAAGGGAGAACTCTTGTCTCTTCAGCCCCTTAAAGGGCACTAATCTCATTCATGAGGGCTTTACCCTTATGAGATAATCACCCACCAAAGCCCTCACCTCCAAATACCATCACATTGGGATTAGGCTTCAATATATGAATTTTAGGAAGACACAAATATTTAATCCATAACAGTATTTAGGTATAAATTCAATTTTTAAATAAAATATAGATCTATTCATATTTTCAATTTCTTCTTGAGTCAGTTTTGGTAAGTTGTATTCTTTTAGGGAATTTGTCTATTTCATCTAAGTTGTCAAATTTATTGACCTTATGTTGTTCATAGTATTATTCTTTTAGTATCTACAGTATCTAAAGTGATGTTCCTTCTTTCATTCCTAAACTGTCACTTTGTGTCTACTCTCTTTTATTCTTGAGAAGTCTTGCTAGAGTTTTTTTCAATTCTATTGATCATCTCAGAAATGGTTTTACTCTTTCTCCCCTTCTACATATTTTGGGTTTAATTTACTTTTTCTAGCTTCTTAAGGTGGATGCTTAAGTCATTAACCCCACTCTCTGCCTCTCTGTTGATTCACAGTTTATATTTTGTCTGCTTGATCTTTCATAGCCAGTGTTGGGCAAATATTTTCCCCATAATTGTTTATTCTGTTATTATTATGGAACATGTCTTGTTTTCTCTATTCTAATATAATCTGTTTTGATAGGTCAGGTAGATAGAACAATACCTTATTCTTTGCATCCTGCACAAATACTAACATAGTGTTCTGCATGTACTAGGTGCTTAATAAATAATTATTAAAATAATAAATAATATTTTAGTGTGTTTCCATGCACCGGACATATATATATGCAGAGTGCACATTATAGGGATTGGGCTTAATATTCCAGTTTGGTCATCAAAAATCAGCTCAGACATCATTTATTCTTGGAAAGAGTCTCCATTGGTGGAGAGCATTACTCTCTCATTCAATTTTCTTTATCTTGTGTGTAATCCTATTGTTACACTTATGTTGTATCATAATATTTAAAAAATTAGTTTATAAGTATATCTCTCCTACTCTAGTCTTATTTTTTTTGACAACAGGGCCCTTGTCTTGTTCCTCTGTGCCTAGTACAATGCTTGACATACAGAAATCATTCAATAAATATTTGTTGTGTGAATGAGAGAACAAAAATGCCTTTCTCTGCCTCTGAATTCTGGTGAAACATTCAGAACATATGTAACAACCATGTGTTCTGTTGTGCTATATTTCAGAGAATAAACACACAGGCCTATTGTGGTTTTGAAATGCATTTTAAATGGAAAAACGTTCAGCATGTGTTGTAGTAACTGCTCTCACTCAAAGCAGAGTCCGGAACCAATCAAAGCCTAGGACCCAACAGCAAGTGGACAACACCACCATCCTCCCCCACCCTTTCATTTGTCCTGGAAGAAAATTACTAGTTTAAACCAAACTAACCTCTCCCATCTTTCTTCCCAGAGATGAGGACTGTTTCACAAAGAAAGGAGGGTCTGCATCTCCACTGCTTGAGAAATACTGCATTCAGAGCAATTATACAATAAGAAATGTCCCTAAACTCCAGCCAGATCAATTTGTTCCCCCTCCCCAGGGCTATTATCACAGTGCCCTTGCCAAAGCTCTCAACAAGTCTTCATAATCTCTTACATGCTTGGTTCTCTGTGGAGTTTTCCAAGCATTTTCCTATCCATTATCTTTTCTAATCATCACAACAGCTGCTATATGTTCCAGAGGGCACTGAATAAAAGAAAATGTCTGCTGGAGCCAGACAGCACTGATTCCATTTCTGCTCTGCCACTTACTGGTGTGTGGAAGTGGGCAGATCTCTTCATCTCCTTGAGCCTCAGTTTTCTCATTTGTAAAATGGGAGTAATAATACTTACCTCACAGCCTTCTTGTGATGGTTAGAGCTAATGGGTATAACCCATGTGGCATGGTGTTTGGCACATGATAGGTGCTTGATAAGTGGTAGTTATGGAATTTTAAGGATCCACTTGCCAATGCAGGGGACACAGGTTTGAGCCCTGGTCCAGGAAGATCCCACATGTCGTGGAGCACCTAAGCCTGTGTGCCACAACTACTGAGTGTGTGCTCTAGAGCCTGTGAGCCACAACTACTGAGCCCATGTGCCACAACTGCTGAAGCCTGCACACCTAGAGCCCCTGCTCCACAACAAGAGAAGCCACCACAATGAGAAGCCCGCGCACCACAATGAAGAGTAGCCCCTGCTCGCAGCAACTAGAGAAAGCCCGCATGCAGCAACGAAGACCCAACACAGCCCCCCAAAATAAATAAATAAATTTAAAAAATAATAAATTAGCTTATAAAAAATAAGTGGTAGTTATTATTTTCATGTTCTGTAAATGTTGCAGTTATTTCGGGTTCTTGTAGTAATTCTGGGTGAGATTAAATCAGGTGCAGTAAAACAATGCTAATGGGCATCAGATATGCTGCCAGCTTACTGCTTCCCAGCACAACAGCTTCTAAAGGCAAGAATAGAAGGAACTTAAATAAACAAACACACACAAAAACAAAAAACCCTCCCCCAACACTAAATGGAACAGAGGGAGGCCCTGTAACTTAAATATTGCTAGAGTGCAACTGAATCCATCCTGGAATCTGTGTAAGACCTTGTGCTGAAAGTCGTTGCTTTGAAGAATTTGGTATTAGTTAATCTGTTTCTATGAGTATCATTTAACACAAACCAAGTTGGCAGCTACTCTGTGCTAGATTCTAAGGTTAGAGAGAGAAATGAAATAATTCAGTAACTGAATTAATCTTTGCTCTCCAACAGAAGGCTGTACAAAGAACACAGAGAATGGACTCACTAACTCTGGGAGAATCGGGAAAGGCTCCACAGCAGATCCTTGAAGGATAGGTTGGGTTTTCCTCAGATGGTGCCAACACTGAGTCGTAAAGGTGTGATGAGATTTTGTGAAGTTCAGCTGTGGGGAGCAGGGAACTTACAGGGAGTAGCTTGGCATGGTTGTCAAGTGTTTGCTCTAGAGTTAGCCAGAACTGAGTAAGAATCCATGCTCTGTCATTGATGAGCTGTGGAACCTTGGATAAGTTGGCTCAGTGCTTGTGTTTCACAACTTAAACTAGAGACGCCAATAATTCCTACTTTGGGGATTTTAAAAGATCTACAAATACTTTCCCATCTTCCCCATATAAATCTGAATAATTGAAAGGGCAGAAATTAGAGGGATGGATATCAAAATGTTGCTTTACTACTAATAAGACTGTGTTTGAAAACTTGGATGTTTTAGAAATGATGTGTTTCCTAATCCTGTATCTCAACGTCAAACACACTCACTAGGCACAGGAAGAAATGGAAATACAGGCCTCTCTCCTGGGGCAGATCTACTCCACTCAGCTCACTGTGAGACTCAGCAGCAGAACAAAACGCACCCTTTCTTTAGACAGGCAGATGGAAGAGTGGTCCTGGATGTGGCTGAGCCAGATGTGTCTAGTTCCTTCTTCATAACAAGCCAATGAGGTGAGTGACTCTCCCCAGGGAGACTGAAGAGGCGAGCAAGAGGCCAAGAGTTTTATTCTAATGGAGATCCTTCCACGTGGAAACATGAAGCCAGAGGAAGGGAGGTTGCTTCCAACACATACAGCAAAGTATTTTTGTGAGGATGAAATATGAGGTAATATACACAAAATACTAAGCACAGTGCCTGGCACATAGTAAACACTCAACCAATGTTAGCCTTTATTGTTGTTGTTGTTATAGCAGCAGATTAGCAGGCCCCAGTATATTGTCTGATATCCTTCCATTAAAATATCCACGAAGTTATGCAAAAAGACAAACACTGGAGGCTAAAGGGAAGACCATAAGCCAAAGTCTGTGGGGGAATTCCTTCCAGCTATACTGTTGATAAAGGTACACATCCTAGACTAACTACATTCTCCTTTAGAAAGCATGGAGCCCCCTTTGGAGAAGGAGTCTAAAGTGACCCCAAATATCAACAAACCTTGTGCAGCTACATCCCTTCTGCATCTGGGGTTTATCTTTTGAACTTGATAGAACTGGTCCTATCCTCTCAATTCCATAAATTCCACTCCACACATAGAGAGAAGCTAGTGGTGATGGAGGCAGAGGCAGGAAAAAGGATGTGGTCTTTCATGCTCTGACAAAAGAACTAACAAATGCATCTGACCCAAAAGTCAGAGGGAGAGGAGAGCTTACCTCAGTATTCCTTAGTCAAATGAGACAAATTACCCGCCAGGCCCAGGACTAGGGACCATGTATATCATACCTACTCTAAGTGTGGATCTTAGAGAAGTATGCTCCAGCACCCAAGTGCACAGGGAGAGAAACCAAGGAGATCCCATGGCCTCTACCTGTTGGCAAAAGTTGAGCCTTATTAAAAGATAAGTCAAAAGTGAAAAAAAAAAAAAAGGAGCCCTATAAAAATGACTGTAGCATAAAAGAAATGGAAAATTATTGTCTAGGCTCAGAAGAAAATCTTTACTCTAGAAATTACTTACTATGTAACGTGATAGAGATAATTAACACAGCTGTATGGTATAAATTAAAGTTAAGAGAGTAAATCCTAAGAGTTCTCATCAAAAGGAAAAAATATGTATATTTTTCTATTTCTTTAATATTGTATCTATATCAGATGATGGATGGTCACTAAGCCTATTGTGGTAATCATTTCATGATGTAGGTAAGTCAAATCATTATGTTGTACACCTTAAACTTATACAGTGCTGTACGTCAATTATATCTCAATAAAACTGGAACAAAATAGTAAAAAAAAAAAATAAGAAAGTAAAAATTACCTACTAGAGGAGTCAGAAAAGTTTTTGGAAGACATTTGCTAGCTCTTTCCAGCAAGATGCAGGCAGTCATGTTCTCTCTGAAGAAGGGTAAGTGAGCTTTATCAGCAATGGTTTGAAATAAAAAGGAAGCTTGCAAAAAGCAGGATTAATAATAATAATAATATCAATGTTGGACATGATTTTATAAAATTGAACTGTTCCTGAAGAAAAGATTAGAACAAATAAAAAAGGATAAAAATCTAAGTCTTACTAGAAGAAACTATTCTTTATTGGAAGAAAAGGGCAGTGTTTGGAGAACAATAGGATTTGGTATGTTCCAGGTGATATTAATATATATTTCTAACGACCTATTTTGAATTTTAAGGAAAACAAAAGATTCTGTAAGAATCCATGCCCAAAACAAAAATAGAACAACCCAGATTATCTACAGAGGAACAAAAATCAGACTTCTCTTTGGCAACATTGAATAACTTAAAAAAATACAGCAATGTCTGTGTAGTTTTGAAGGAAAAAAATGTGAAACAAGTATTGGTCAGAGAAACCAAGAGAGAGGTGAGTCTAAAATAATTCAAGAATATTAAATTGTAGTATAAAGGGGTAGGTAGTAAGCATTGAAAACAAGTGAACATGCGAACATAAAAACTTAACTGTGTCAGTTAGGTCCTGCCAGAAACTATCTAGGCATTTCAAACAGAGGGAATTTAGTATAGGCTATTTGTTACTTAGAGGATGGTCTTCCTGAAGATACAAATAGGGCCTTACTTCTCAAACTTTAATATGTTCAAATCACCTGGGGTCTTTTTTATAAAATTAATTAATTTATTTATTTTTGGCTACGTTGGGTCTTCGTTGCCGCGTGTGGGTTTTCTCTAGTTGCGGTGAGGGGGGGCTACTCTTTGTTGCGGTACACGGACTTCTC
Source organism: Lipotes vexillifer (assembly GCF_000442215.2). NCBI lineage: Eukaryota > Metazoa > Chordata > Mammalia > Artiodactyla > Lipotidae > Lipotes > Lipotes vexillifer. The sequence goes on along the minus strand of NW_006799037.1, from coordinate 3,052,714 downwards.
ATTGTGTTGGCTTATCTTGTTGCAGAGCATGGGCTCTAGGCACTCGGGCTCAGTAGTTGTGGCTTGTGGGCTCTAGAGTGCAGGCTCAGTAGTTGTGGCTTGTGGGCTCTAGAGTGCAGGCTCAGTAGTTGTGGTGCACGGGCTTAGTTGCTGCGTGGCATGTGGGATTTTCCCAGACCAGGGATCAAACCCATGTCCCCTGCATTGGCAGGCAGATTCTTAACCACTGTGCCACCAGGAAAGTCCCACCTGTGGTCTTTTTAAAATGCAGATTCAATAGGTTTGGAGTGGAGCATGAGATTCTGTGTTTTTAAGAAGTTCCCCTAATAAAGTCAGTGCTGCTGGTTCATGAGCCACATTTTGAACAGCAAGGAAATAGGGGAAGTTGAGTCAGAGATTACCAATAGCAGGAAGCCACAATTTTCCTCAGAGTTGAAGGAATACCGAGAGGAGACGTTGTTACCAAAGACTAGAACTCGGTGCCTTGGTGGTAGCTAGCAACATGGCCATGCCTTCCTGAAGGGAGCTGGGACCAAGGGGTTGTCTGGCAGGGTCTGAAGTGACCAGCAAAGATGCAGTTTCTGCTGGAGACCCAGCTGGAGGCAGAGAGATAGGGAGTCAACACCCTGGGCTTCTGCCCTCCTTCTAGCCTCTGATCTTTTCCTACGAGCTGAAACTCCCTTCCTCAGTATAGCATACTGCCTCCCTGGCTCTCAGCTTCTCCTTCTAGGTTGCTCTTAAACTTCTCATTCTGTTAATATGCTGAGCTGTTAAGCTTGATCCCAATTTGTTTCCAATTTCTACCTCCAAACTGGTGCAGTCAAACATATCACAAAGAGCTCTCTAGGTATAGGATCCACCCTCTTTGAAAGAACTGGAGAGGCCGGGCAGGGAATGAGTGATGGGGAAATAACAAATATAGTTAATGTTGATAACAGACATAGTTTTTCTTAGTTTGCTTATTACACTATGTACCTCCCATCTTTCACTGCGTTGAACACACCAAGCTCTCTCCCACTTCAAGGCCTCAGCAAAGGCTGATCCCTTACCATGAAATGCTTTTCCCCCTAATCTGTGGCTGGTTAACTCCAACTCATTATTTAGATCTTAGCTTAAATGTCTCTTTTGAACAGATAGCTCCCCTAACACTCCAGTTTATAATAATTTCTTATAACATCTTTTCCTTGCTCTTCAATTTCAGTATGAAATTATATATTTATGTGATTATCTTCCATTCCCCTGTCCCCCACTAGGCCTTTAATTTCCATGATTGTCAAAAAGTGTATCAACCTTGTTAAATGCTGTATTTCCCATGCTTGGAAAACTGGATGAATAAATGAACGTGCCTCTCCACCACATTAGTATGAAAAAGCAGGTTGGGTGTTTTGGTGGCTGAAGAACATATTCCTGATTTTAATATTTGAGTGTGAATATTGAAATAATGTGATTTATGGAAGGCATTTTGCTTTGGTAATGAGCTAGTTAACCAGGAGTTCAGATTATTCTAAACTTTCATAAGTTGTATCATATGTGTACCTGCATAACACTGGCCTTTAAAAACAGGTAATATCAACAGTTACCATGTGTTGAGCACTTAGTCAATGCCAGACACTGTGCTGTTTTGTAGACATTATTTCATTTAATCTTCATAACCACCTATGAGGTTGTTATAATTCCCATTTTACTGATGAGGATACTGAAACTCAGAGAAGTTGAATGATGTCCTACAGCTTATACATAGTAGAATAAGAATTAAGACCCAGGTTTTTCTGTTTTTATCAACAATATAACTTTTTATAACTTGTAAATAACTAGTTTTAAGCTTAATGTAGTACGTATTTTGCCCCTTTTACTAACTCAAAGGGAGGGAAATGACCTAAGTTCTGAATAACAAAAAGTCTTCAGGGAACTTTCTTTCCTGGGCAAAAGGTAAGTAAAGCAGGGACCTGTCTATGCACAGGTGTGAGAGCCCTCAAGGAGTCCAGTGTGGAAAGTGTACATCTCCTAACCACAGAGCCAAGAGAGGTCTCTGTGGGAAGTTAAGCTCAAGTTGGAAGGTCGAATCCAGTGATGTGCCAGCTCACATAGCTGATGGTTAAATTTTCAGGAATTCTGTGAGCTGGTTATTAGATGCAGCCATTTATTAAAAATTAAGTTTTATGAACATATAATTAAAAATTATACTAAGAACAAAGAAACTACAAGCTCAAAACTCATCACTTCTTAATTATTTTACTACATTTTACTATGCTTTTGAGTTGTTTCTATCTATTGACACTGAATGGTGGAAATACTGTGTAGTGGTTGGTGTGCCACCGTGCATCTCTTTCTGACTCTGTGTTCAGTGACATTACAGAAGTACCTTGAAATGGTCCATTGTGAAGTATTCACACCATGGAGATCAGCAAATGCTACCAACCAGCCTCCACTCTCCCAAAAGCTGGTTACTAAACATTTATCAGGACACCATTGATTTAATCCCTGGGAAAAGGGCAAGGTTCAGAGCCAATGTCAAAAGAACAGTAATGATTAAAACTACTGTTGCCTGCGGTTGCTCTCCTCTGTATTTGGGATAGCTAACACTCAGGGGGGCTAAAAAAGGGGGCTTGGTATCTTACAAATAAAAATGTTTTGTATGGGTGTTCTTTAGTTAAAAAAGAAAAGAAAAGTCAAACGCTGATGAGAATGTAGTTATGAAGTAGAAATTAGACACTATTAATACAAACTCAATTGGAAAAAAATTTTAGGGGCTAGAAAATCTCATTAAATAGCTATAGATGGGATGATGGGATTCTTTTTTATTTTATTTTAGAGCTGATTAAACTTGGAGGTGATGCACGAGATTTAATCTGTGTTTACAAATTTTACACTTGCCGCATCCTGCCACTGTCCTGCTACTGCCCTGTTGTCCACGTCTTTGGAAAGCTACAAGATGTTTGTGTAAATTTTGGAATGTCTTTGTCTCTTGTTATATTTGGAAAAAGCTCTGGAATGTGTCTGAAGTAGCTGAGTATTATTTATAGCAGATAAAGCTTACTGTGATACAACGTGATGGTGGGGCCGCAGTTAGAGTTACTGTCAGCACCAGAATTTTGGCTGTGCTTGTATTGATATAATAGGTTTTCTGTAAGGGCTTTATTTGGCCTTTGAAATCAGATTGTTAGCAATCCAGGCAATATGGTAAAGAATATGAAAATTTATGGAAATCTTCAGTTTCAATTATTTTGGTGAAAGTTGGCTAGCCTCAATACCTGGGACATTTTTCCTAGCATGATTTTCCTGGTTGTTTAAAAGTTTTACTTACAAAGTAATTAATTACAAAGTAATCTGAGCTTATTGTAAAAATTCAAACAGCATAGACTATGAATATCTTAGAAACTCACAACCCAGGATACCAGAGATCAGACCCCATAAGTTAAGCAGTTTATGTAGTATTCCAGAGTTCTTGTATCCATTAGCACTTAACATATATAAATATGAAAATTAAATGAGATCATATTACTCTGCAATTTTGTTTTTTCTTCTTAAAATTTTGTGATATGTTATCATACATTCAGATGTTTATATAAATGGCTGTGTATGTTTTAATGAATTATAATTAAATGTACACCAGTGCAACCTCTACTCAAGTTAAGAAATATAAAATATCCTGCACCTTAGAAGTTGTCTGTGTCCCTTCATGATCACAAACACTTCTCAGTCTTCCATAGGAAATCATGACCTTGATTTTTGTGACGATCATTGCCCTGATTTTCTTTATGCCTGTGTCATATATCTGTGTATCCCAAAATAATATTTTGTTCAGTTTTGACTGCTGTGAACTTTATATAAAAGGAATAACACTGAATGCATTTTCCTGTGACTTCTTTCTTTCATTCAGTAGTGTTAGTGAGATTCATTCATGTTGTTTCATGTAGCTGTAGTTCATTTATTTTCATTGATGTATAATATTTCATTACCTGGATATGTCAATTTGTTTATCCATTGAACTGTTGATGGACATTTGTGTTTTCAGTTTTTTAATATTATGAATAATACTATTATAAGTAATTTATATCTTCTGGTATAACTGTATAAAAGTTTTCCTATGCTATGTACTTAGGAGAGAGATTGTTGGATCATAGGGTTTGCACATGTTTATCTTTGCTAGATAACCCAAGTTGTATTCCAGAATAGTTTTACCAATTTACTCTTTGACCAGCAGTGGATGAGAGGTCCTATTTCTTCACATCTTTGTCAACACTTGGTATTGCCAGACTTAAAACCTTTTGCCTATATGTAGACTCTCATCATGGTATTAATTGGCATTTACCTTGTTCCTAATGATGCTAAGTTTTTTTTTCCACATAATTGATGACCATTTTGGTTGTCTCTTTATACAGTATTTAAGTCATTTGTCCATTTTTCTTTTGAGCTGTTTATCTTTTATTTAGTGATTTTAAGTATTCATTACATGTAGTTTTTAATCAAAGCTAAGATGCCATTGATTAAAAATGCTCTGCTATTTTATGTTACATTAAAAAAAAGAGAACATTATCAATTAAATTATAACCTGCCATTGACCATGATATGTACCCAATTTCTGTGATGGTAAAATGTGGGAAACGTTTTATTTATTTATTTATTTATGGTTGCACCAGGTCTTAATTGTGGCACATGGGATATTTGTTGCAGCATGCAGACTTCTTAGTTGTGGCATGTGGACTCAGTTGCAGCATGCATGTGGGATCTAGTTCCCTGACCAGGGATTGAACCCAGCCCCCCTTCATTGGGAGCGTGGAGTCTTACCCACTGGACCACCAGGGAAGTCCTGGAAAAATGTTTTAAAAACAAAAAATATAAAAAAACAAAAAAAACAAAAAATATGGCATTCTAGGTACAAGACCTTTGGTAGTTTTATGTGCTGCAAACAGCTTCTCTCAATTTTTGGCTTGGTTTTTCCCTTTCTTTATGACTCCTTTGATTAACTGAAGTTCTAAGTTTTAATGAAGTCAAACTTGTCTACTTTTGAAAAAATTTTGTATTGTTTTATTCAAAATAGGACATTTATACAGAAATGTGCATAAAGCACTATGTACATTTTATTTTATTCATTTTTTCTGAGTATAATATGTATAGTTCTTATTCTGGAAACAAAAGTTTTAAGTATTCAAAACTAGAATTATATCAATAAGGATGTAGCTACAACTCTAAAATTGAATATAAAGAGAAACAAATTAACCTCATTGTATTTCAAATAAACATAACTTCAGAGAAAAAAAGTAAATGAATCCAGGTAATTTTGAGCACAGTACTTTACTTTCAGTGTAAAAATAAAGAAGAAATGCCAACAGATCTTAAACTCTATAATTGGTTGGAAATTTCAGGTTTTTTTTTTTTTTTTTTAGCTTTTCACTTTATTTATTTATTTATTTATTTATTTATTTTGCTATACACGGGCCTCTCACCGCTGAGGCCTCTCCTGTTGTGGAGCACAGGCTCCGGATGCGCAGGCCCAGCAGCCACGGCCCACAGGCCCAGCTGCCCTGTGGCACGCAGGATCCTCCCGGACAGGGGCACGAACCCACGTCCCTTGCATCGGCAGGCGGACCCACAACCACTACGCCACCAGGGAAGCCCTATTTTTATTTTTTAATTAATTAATTTATTTTTGGCTGCCGTCGCGTCTTTTTTTTTTTTTAATTCTTTATTGGAGTATAATTGCTTTACAATTGTGTGTTAGTTTCTGCTTTATAACTAAGTGAATCAGCTATACATACACATATATCCCCATATCTCCTCCCTCTTGCATATCCCTCCCACGCTCCCTATCCCACCCCTACAGGTGGTCACAAAGCTCCAAGCTGATCTCCCTGTGCTATGCGGCTGCTTCCCACTAGCTATCTATTTTACACTTGGTAGTATATATTAGTCCACGCCACTCTCTCACTTCGTCTCAACTTACCCTTTTACCTCCCCATGTCCTCAAGTCCATTCTCTGCATCTGTGTCATTATTCCTGTCCTGTCCCTAGGTTCTTCATGACCATTTTTCTTTTTTTTTAGATTCCATATATATGCGTTAGCATATGGTATTTGTTTTTCTCTTTCTGACTTCACTTTGTTTGACAGACTCTAGGTCCATCTACCTCACTACAAATAACTCAGTTTTGTTTCTTTTTATGGCTGAGTAATATTCCATTGTATGTATGTGCCACATCTTTATCTATTCATTTGTCAATGGACACTTAGGTTGCTTCCATCTCCTGGCTATTGTAAATAGAGCTGCAATGAACACTGTGGTACATGATTCTTTTTGAATTATGGTTTTCTCAGGGTATATGCCCAGTAGTGGGATTGCCTGGTCATATGGTAGTTCTATGTTTAGTTTTTTAAGGAACCTCCATACTGTTCTCCATAGTGGCTGTATCAATTTCCATTCCCACCAACAGAGTAGGAGGGTTCCCTTTTCTCCACACCCTCTCCAGCATTTATTGTTTGTAGATTTAAAAAATTTTTTATTTATTTATTTTTTTTGTGGTACGCGGGCCTCTCACTGTTGTGGTCTCTCCCATTGTGGAGCACAGGCTCCGGATGCGCAGGCTCAGTGGCCATGGCTCACAGGCCCAGCCACTCGGTGGCATGTGGGATCCTCCCAGACTGGGGCATGAACCCATGTCCCCTGCATCGGCAGGCGGACCCTCAACCACTGCACCACCAGGGAAGCCTTGTTTGTAGATGTTTTGATGATGGCCATTCTGACCGGTGTGAGGTGATACCTCATCGTAGTTTTGATTTGCATTTCTCTAATGATTAGTGATGTTGAGCATTCTTTCATGTGTCTGTTGGCTGTCTGTATATCTTCTCTGGAGAAATGTCTATTTAGGTCTTCTGCCCATTTTTGGATTAGGTTGTTTTTTTGATATTGAGCTGCATGAGCTGCTTGTAAATTTTGGAGATTAGTCCTTTGTCAGTTGCTTCATTGGCAAATATTTTCTCCCATTCTGAGGGTTGTCTTTTCATCTTGTTTATGGTTTCCTTTGCTGTGCAAAAGCTTTGAAGTTTCATTAGGTCCCATTTGTTTATTTTTGTTTTTATTTCCATTTC
>NW_006799037.1:3007263-3045231 GCF_000442215.2 Lipotes vexillifer | reverse complement strand
TCTGCAAACAGTGACAGCTTTACTTCTTCTTTTCCGATTTGGATTCCTTTTATTTCCTTTTCTTCTCTGATTGCTGTGGCTAAAACTTCCAAAACTATGTTGAATAAGAGTGGTGAGAGTGGGCAACCTTGTCTTGTTCCTGATCTTAGTGGAAATGCTTTCAGTTTTTCACCATTGAGAACGATGTTGGCTGTGGGTTTGTCATATACGGCCTTTATTATGTTGAGGTAAGTTCACTCTATGCCTACTTTCTGGAGGTTTTTTATCATAAATGGGTGTTGAATTTTGTCAAAAGCTTTTTCTGCATCTATTGAGATGATCATATGGTTTTTCTCCTTCAATTTGTTAATATGGTGTATCACAGGGATTGATTTGTGTATGTTGAAGAATCCTTGCATTCCTGGGATAAACCCCACTTGATCATGGTGTATGATCCTTTTAATGTGCTGTTGGATTCTGTTTGCTAGTATTTTGTTGAGGATTTTTGCATCTATGTTCATCAGTGATACTGGCCTGTAGTTTTCTTTCTTTGTGACATCTTTGTCTGGTTTTGGTATCAGGGTGAAGGTGGTCTCATAGAATGAGTTTCGGAGTGTTCCTCCTTCTGCTATATATTGGAAGAGTTTGAGAAGGATAGGTGTTAGCTCTTCTCTAAATGTTTGATAGAATTTGCCTGTGAAGCCGTCTGGTCCTGGGCTTTTGTTTGTTGGAAAATTTTTAATCACAGTTTCAATTTTAGTGCTTGTGATTGGTCTGTTTATATTTTCTATTTCTTCCTGGTTCAGTCTCGGAAGGTTGTGCTTTTCTAAGGATGTGTCCATTTCTTCCAGGTTGTCCATTTTATTGGCATATAGTTGCTTGTGGTAATCTCTCATGATTATTTGTATTTCTGCAGTGTCAGTTGTTACTTCTTTTTCATTTCTAATTCTATTGATTTGAGTCTTCTCCCTTTTTTTCTTGATGAGTCTGGCTAATGGTTTATCAGTTTCGTTTATCTTCTCAAAAAACCAGCTTTTAGTTTTATTGATCTTTGTTATTGTTTCCTTCATTTCTTTTCCATTTATGTCTGAGCTGATCTTTATGATTTCTTTCCTTCTACTAACTTTGGGGTTATTTTCTTCTTCTTTCTCTAATTGCTTTAGGTGTAAAGTTAGGTTGTTTATTTGAGATGTTTCTTGTTTCTTGAGGTAGGATTGTATTGCTATAAACTTCCCACTTAGAACTGCTTTTGCTGCATCCCATAGGTTTTGGGTTGTCGTGTTTTCATTGTCATTTGTTTCTAGGTATTTCTTGATTTCCTCTTTGACTTCTTCAGTGATCTCTTGGTTATTAAGTAGTGTATTGTTTATCCTCCATGTGTTTGTATTTTTTACAGATTTTTTCCTGTAATTCATGTCTAGTCTCACAGCGTTGTGGTCAGAAAATATACTTGATACGATTTCAATTTTCTTAAATTTACCAAGGCTTGATTTGTGACCCAAGATATGATGTATCCTGGAGAATGTTGCATGAGCACTTGAGAAGAAAGTGTATTTTGTTGGTTTTGGATGGAATGTCCCATAAATATCAATAAAGTCCATCTTGTTTAATGTGTCATTTAAAGCTTGTGTTTCCTTATTTATTTTCCATTTGGATGACCTATCCATTGGTGAAAATGGGGTGTTAAAGTCCCCTACTATGATTGTGTTACTGTTGATTTCCCCTTTTATGGCTGTAAGCATTTGCCTTATGTATTGAGGTGCTCCTATGTTGGGTGCATAAATATTTGCAATTGTTGTATCTTCTTCTTGGATTGATCCCTTGATCATTATGTAGTGTCCTTCTTTGCCTCTTGTAATAGTCTTTATTTTAACTTCTATTTTGTGTGATATGAGAATTGCTACTCCAGCCTTCTTCTGATTTCCATCTGCATGGAATATATTTTTCCATCCCCTCACTTTCAGCCTGTATGTGTCCCTAGTTCTGAAGTGGGTCTCTTGTAGACAGCATATATATGGGTCTTGTTTTTGTATCCATTCAGGAAGCCTGTGTCTTTTGGTTGGAGCCTTTAATCCATTTACATTTAAGGTAATTATCGATATGTATGTTCCTATTCCCATTTTCTTAATTGTTTTGGGTTTTTATAAGTCTTTTTCTTCTCTTGTGTTTCTTGCCTAGAGAAGTTCCTTTAGCATTTGTTGTAAAGCAGGTTTTGTGGTGCTGAATTCTCTTAGTTTTTGCTTCTCTGTAAAGGTTTTAATTTCTCCCTTGAATCTGAATGAGATCCTTGCTGGGTAGAGTAATCTTGGTTGTAGGTTTTTCCCTTTCATCACTTTAAATACGTCCTGCTACTCCCTTCAGGCTTGCAGAGTTTCTGCTGAAAGATAAGCTGTTAACCTTATGGGGATTCCCTTGTATGTTATTTGTTGTTTTACCCTTGCTGCTTTTAATATTTTTTCTTTGTATTTAATTTTTGATAGTTTGATTAATATGTGTCTTTGTATGTTTCTCCTTGGATTTATCCTGTATGGGATTCTCTGCACTTCCTGGACTTGATTAACTATTTCCTTTCCCATATTAGGGAAGTTTTCAACTATAATCTCTTCAAATATTTTCTCAGTCCCTTTCTTTTTCTCTTCTTCTTCTGGGACCCCTATAATTTGAATGTTGGTGAGTTTAATGTTGTCCCAGGGGTCTCTGAGACTGTCCTCAATTCTTTTCATTTTTTTTTCTTTATTCTGCTCTGCAATAGTTATTTCCACTATTTTATCTTCCAGGTCACTTATCTGTTCTTCTGCCTCAGTTATTCAGCTATTGATTCCTTCTAGAGAATTTTAAATTTCATGTATTGTGTTTTTCTTCATTGTTTGCTCTTTAGTTCTTCTAGGTCCTTGTTAAACGTTTCTTGTATTTTCTCCATTCTATTTCCAAGATTTTGGATCATCTTTACTATCGTCACTCTGAATTCTTTTTCAGATAGACTGCCTATTTCCTCTTAATTAGTTTGGTCTGGTGGGTTTTTACCTTGCTCCTTCATGTGCTGTGTGTTTTTCTGTCTTTTCATTTTGCTTAACTTACTGTGTTTGGAGTCTCCTTTTTGCAGGCTGCATGTTCGTAGTTCCTGTTGTTTTTGGTGTCTGTCCCCAGTGGCTAAGGTTGGTTCAGTGGGTTGTATAGGCTTCCTGGTGGAGGGAACGGGTGCCTGTGTTCTGGAGGATGAGCCTGGATCTTGTCTTTCTAATGGGCAGGACCGTGTCCAGTGGTGTGTTTTGGGGTGTCTGTGACCTTATGATTTTAGGCAGCCTCTCTGCTAATGGGTGGGGTTATGTTCATGTCTTTCTAGTTGTTTGGCATAAGGTGTCCAGCACTGTAGCTTGCTGGTTCTTGAATAGAGCTGCGTCTTAGAGTTGAGATGGAGATATCTCTGGGAGAGCTTTTGCCGTTTAATATTACATAGAGCTGGGGGGTCTCTGGTGGAGCAATGTCCTGAACTCAGCTCTCCTACCTCAGAGGCACAGGCCTGACACCTGGCCCAAGCACCAAGACCCTGTCAGCCACACAGCTCAGAAGAAAAGGGAGAAGAAAAGAAAGAAAGAAAGAAAAAGTAATAATAAAATTAAAGTTATTAAAATAAAAAATTATTAAAAATAAAAAAAAGAAAGAAGAGAGCCACCAAATCAAAAAAGATATCCACCAATGATAACAAGTGCTAAAAACTATACTAAAAAAAAAAACAAACAAACCAACCCCTCCCCACAAAAAAACCAGACAGACAGAACCCTAGGACAAATGGTAGAAGCAAAGCTATACAAAATCACACAAAGAAGCATACACATACACACTCACAAAAAGAGAAAAAGGAAAAAATATATATATATTGCTGTTCCCAAAGTCCACCACCTCAATTTTGCGATGATTCGTTGTCTATTCAGGTATTCCACAGATGCAGGCTACATCAAGTTGATTGTGGAGATTTAATCTGCTGCTCCTAAGGCTGCTGGGAGAGATTTCCCTTTCTCTTCTTTGTTCACACAGCTCCTGGGGTTCAGCTTTGGATTTGGCCCCGCCTCTGCATGTAGGTCGCCTGAGGGCGTTTGTTCTTCGCTCAGACAGGACGGGGTTAAAGGAGCTGCTGATTTGGGGGCTCTTGCTCACTCAGGCCAGGGGGAGGGAGGGGTACGGAATGTAGGGCGAGCCTGCGGCGGCAGAGGCCGGCGTGATGTTGCACCAGCCTGAGGCGCGCCGTGTGTTCTCCTGGATCATGGGACCCTGGCAGTGGTGGGCTGCACAGGCTCCCCAGAGGGGCAGTGTGGATAGTGACCTGTGCTTGCACACAGGCTTTTTGGTGGCGGCAGCAGCAGCCTTAGCGTTTCACGCCCGTCTCTGGGGTCCACGCTGATAGCTGCGGCTCACGCCCATCTCTGGAGCTCCTTTAAGTGGTGCTCTGAATCCTCTCTCCTCGTGCACCCCGAAACAATGGTCTCTTGCCTCTTAGGCAGGTCCAGACATTTTCCTGGACTCCCTCCCGGCTAGCTGTGGTGCACTAGCCCCCTTCAGGCTGTGTTCACGCAGCCAACCCCAGTCCTCTCCCTGGGATCTGACCAAAGCCCGAGCCTCAGCTCGCAGCCCCGCCCGCCCCGGCGGGTGAGCACACAACCCTCTCGGGCTGGTGAGCGCCGGTTGGCACCGACCCTCTGTGTGGGAATCTCCCCGCTTTGCCCTCCGCACCCCTGTGGCTGCGCTCTCCTCCGCGGCTCCGAAGCTCCCCGCTCCGCCTCCCGCAGTCTCCGCCCGCGAAGGGGCTTCTAGTGTGTGGAAACCTTTCCTCCTTCACAGCTCCCTCCCAGAGGTGCAGGTCCCGTCCCTATTCTATTGTCTCTGTTTTTTCTTTTTTCTTTTGCCCTACCCGGGTACATGGGGAGTTTCTTGCCTTTTGGGAAGTCTGAGGTCTTCTGCCAGCGTTCAGTAGGTGTTCTGTAGCAGTTGTTCCACATGTAGATGTATTTCGAATGTATTTGTGGGGAGGAAGGTGATCTCCACGTCTCCTCCGCCATCTTGAAGGTCTCCCTGCCTAGCTTTTCACTTTAATAAACACATACCTTTAAAAAACCCAGCTTAAGGTATAATTTACAGCTATACAATTTACCCCTTTAATGTATACAATTCAATGGTGTTTAGTATAGGCACAGAGTTGTGCAACTGTACATTTTAACAAATAGAAAAAAACACCCAGGTAACCACCAATCAAGGTCAGGAGTAAAACACTGGGGAAGCCCTCTCGAGGTCTCTTTTCTTTTTTTAAAAAAATTTTTTATTGAAGTATAGTTGATTTACAATGTTGTTTTCATTTCTGCTGTACAGCAAAGTGACTCAGTTATACATATATATACATTCTTTTTTATATTCTTTTCCATTATGGTTTATCTCAGGATATTGAATATAGTTACCTATGCTATATAGTAGGACCTGTTGTTTATCCATCTGTGTATAATAGTTTGCATCTGCTAATCCTAAACTCCCAGTAATTCCCTCCCCCACCCCCCTCCCCCTTGGCATCCACAAGTCTGTTCTCTATGTCTGTGAATCTGTTTCTTTTTCATAGATAGGTTCATTTGTGTCATGTTTTAGAATATCTACTTTTTTCTCTGTGTTTTTTTCCTTTTTGCATCTTAAGAAAGCCTTTCCTACTGTAAAATAATGAAGATATATTATTTTCTGAAAGTGATATAGTTTTACCTTTCTCATTTCGTCTTTACCTAGGATTCATTTTAGGTATAGTATGAAGTAAGGGTCCAAGAGTGTATTATTTATTATGGCCTATTTCCTTATGCATAAGTTTGAGTCAGGGTTTTATTCTTTTCCATTATTTTTCAACCTTTGTGTCAATACTGTATTGAATTTCCTGTAGCTTAGCCTCTGTTAGAACAAGTCCCTTTTCATTTGTTTTTCTTCAAGGGCATTTTGATTATTCTTGATCCTTTGCACCCATTTATTACACACACACGCAAAATACCTCCAAAACAAAAAATTGCTAAAACTTTAAGATCACATTGAATCTATGAATAAATTTGAGATGAAATGACATCATTATAATATTGAGTCTTATAATTCATTGGTATGATATGTGTCTCCATTTTGGAATAGTCCTTATTAATTTCTCTTGATAATGGTCTATGGTTTTGAGAATCACTTGCACATTTTTTTTTTTTTTTCCGGTACGTGGCCCTCTCACTGTTGTGGCCTCTCCCTTTGCGGAGCACAGGCTCCGGACGTGCAGGCTCAGTGGCCATGGCTCACGGGCCCAGCCGCTCTGAGGCATGTGGGATCTTCCTGGACCAGGGCACGAACCCGTGTCCCCTGCATCCTCAGGTGGACTCTCAACCACTGTGCCACCAGGGAAGCCCCCTTGCACATTTTTTGTAAGACTTATTCCTGGGTATTTTTTATGCTATTGAAAGCAGTATTTGTGTTTTGTTGCTGATATATAAAAATATAATTGAGGTTTGTATATTGACCTTGTATTCAAAAATATTTTATTAATTCAAGTTTATTAATTCTAATAATTTACCTATAGATAAAAAATTTGTTCTACATATACAATCATAACATCTGTGAATAATATCAATGCTGTTTCTTTTGTTTTTTTGCTTGCCATAATGAATAGCTAGGATTTCCAGTGTAATACTGAACAGAGGTGGTAATAAGTAGAATAAGGCAGTCTTGTCTTGTTCCCAGTCCCCAAAATAGTGTTCCATAGTTCAACAGTAAAGATGGTGTTCACTGTTGTTTTTGGTCTTGGTTGTTTTTTTTTTCTTTTTTAGAGTTATATTCCATAAGATTAATGAATTTCCTTGGGTTTAAAGCCAAGCTTTGTGAATAACTAGCTGGACGATCTTTGGCAAGTAATTTTACCTCTCTGTGAGTTTTCTCATGAGAAAAAGATGGATGTCCTACTCTAGATTCTCTGATAAACAGAGACTGGGACAAGGATTAAGTGCTACTGCTTTATAAAGGAGGTGTAATCCCAGAATAGCAAGAATGAGTGCAAAGGAAAGTGAGGCCAAGCAGTGTGGGAAGCAACACAAAGTAATGTCTCACTACCCTGGCCACTGTCTCTTGATGAGCTACAAGGACATAAGCAGTGGCTTAGCTGATGAGTCTGTCAGCCATGCAAGATGTCTCCAGATAGGCTGAATGACAACCTGAGTCTCAGAACAATCTGTGGGTAAGAGGAAGGGGAGGGATTCTATCCTCCAGCTTCCTGTTTTTTCCGGGGGGGGTCAACATTTGTCCCACTGGGAATTAAGTTTCCCTCCTTCTCTGTTGCATCATCAGGCTTTTTGGCAACCGGATCCCTTACCCTGTGGAGTGGCATTTCTTCTGAGCCTGGAGGTTGTGGGAGGAGCCATAGACTCCAGGTAAGTGGTTGGTCAGCCTCAGGCATCAAGACCACAAGGGCCTACAAGAAGTCCTTTGGCTGAGGTGTTGAGCAAAGCAGAGCAAATGGCTGAGAGTGCAGGAGATGTGAGGCTGAGAGCCTATGAGGACGTGCACAAAATAGGATTATTTATAGGGCTACTACTAGTACCTACATCATAGGGTTGTTGTGTGGATTAAATACGTTACTAGTTTTTATTTTATTTATTATTATTTAAAATATTTATTTATTTACTTTTGGCTGTGTTGTGCATGCAGGCTTTCTCTAGTTGCAGTGAGCGGGGGCTACTCTTCGTTGCGGTGCACGGGCTTCTCATTGTGGTGGCTTCTTTTGTTGCAGAGCACGGGCTCTAGGTGCGTGGGCTTCAGTAGTTGTGGCACACGGGCTCAGTAGTTGTGGCTCACGGGCTGTAGAGCACAGACTCAGTAATTGTGGCGCATGGGCTTAGTTGCTCTGTGGCATGTGGGACCTTCCTGGACCAGGGCTCGAACCTGTGTCCTCTGCATTGGCAGGTGGATTCTTAACCACTGCACCACCAGGGAAGTCCACGTTACTAGTTTTTAAAAGCTTAGAAAAGTGCCTTGTACAGGGTGATCTGTAAAATACTATTAGCTAAAATGCAATACAATGTATCAACCTTTTTGCTATAGACGATGATCTTTGTGAAATGCTTAGAAAAGTCTTCTCTACTCAGCAATTATAGAAATAGCATCCATCTGGATTTTATTTTGGCATATGAAGTGAGGTCAGAATCACACTTTGTGTTTTTCCAAATGTCTTGACACCAGTCCAAACACCATGTACTGAATGTTCTATGTTTTCCCCTTTGCTTTGAACTTTGATTTATAATATATTAAATTTGCATATTTATTTGCTGATTTACTAACTTTTATTCCATCCATTGATATAACTCTAAATTCTATTCTACTGTTTAAGGATGATAGCCTCATGATAATAATGTATTTTATGACATGTTTCCATTTCTTGTTCTTTTAAGAATTTTCCTGGCTAGTCTCACATGTTTATAATTTTAGGTAAATTTAAGAATCATTTTTTCAAGTTCCTTCTAAAAGAATAATTCTGGGATTTTGATTGTGAATACACTGAAATTATAGTTTAAGTTAGGAAAAATTTATTATGGTGAAATTTACTTTTAAAAAACAAGATATCTCTTTCCATTTATTCAAGATTTAATGTTCTTAGTAGAATTTTATAGTTTCCAACAAGTTCCAAACATTTCTTGTTACAGCATTCCTAGATAATTTATGATTTTCTATGATTGTGAATGGAATGTTTTCTTCTGTCATATATTTTACTTGATTATTTTTGTATATCAGAAATCTATTAGCTTTATTTTAAATTTTTTAGTAGCTTTATTAAGATAAATTTTACAGTATAGTAGAATTCACCCATTTCAAGAATGCATTTTGATGATTTTTAGTAATGTTGCTGAATGGTGCAACAATCACCATAAATTATTTTTAGAATATTTTCCTTCCTCTAGTGAGATCGTTCGTGTCTGTTTACAGTTAATCCCAGTTCTCACTCCCAGCCCCAGGTGAACACTAATCTACTTTCTGTCTCTATAAATTTTCTAAACAATTCATATCAGTAAATCATACAATATGTAGTCTCAAGTATCTGTCTTTCATTTAGCGCAATGTTTTTTGAGATTTATCTGTGATGTAGCCTATGTTAGCGGTTTGTTTGTTATTACTGCCAAATAGTATTCCACTGCATGTTTATATCACATTTTGTCTATCTTTTCACCAATGATGGACATTTAGGTTGTTTTCAGTTATGGACTATTTATAAATAATGCTACTATGAACATTTGCATGAAGTCTTTGTGGGGACATGTGTTTTTTGTAATTAATTACTTAATAATAATTTATTATTTATTTATTTTTTAACATCTTTATTGGAGTATAATTGCTTTACAATGGTATGTTAGTTTCTGCTTTATAACAAAGTGAATCAGTTATACATATACATATGTCCCCATATCTCTTCCCTCTTGTGTCTCCCTCCCTCCCTCCCTCCCTGTCCCACCCCTCTAGGTGGTCACGAAGCACTGAGCTGATCTCCCTGTGCTATGCGGTTGCTTCCCACTAGCTATCTACCTTACGTTTGGTAGTGTATATATGTCCATGCCTCTCTCTCACTTTATCCCGGCTTACCTTTCCCCCACCCGGTATCCTTAAGTCCATTCTCTAGTAGGTCTGTGTCTTTATTCCCGTCTTGCCCCTATGTTCTTCATGACCATTTTTTTTTTAGATTCCATATATATGTGTTAGCATATGGTATTTGTTTTTCTCTTTCTGACTTACTTCACTCTGTATGACAGACTCTATGTCCATCCACCTCACTACAAATAACTCAATTTCGTTTCTTTTTATGGCTGAGTAATATTCCATTGTATATATGTGCCACATCTTCTTTATCCATTCATCTGTTGATGGACACTTAGGTTGCTTCCATCTCCTGGCTATTGTAAATAGAGATGCAATGAACATTTTGGTACATGACTCTTTTTGAATTATGGTTTTCTCAGGGTATATGCCCAGTAGTGAGATTGCTGGGTCTTATGGTAGTTCTATTTGTAGTTTTTTAAGGAACCTTCATACTGTTCGCCATAGTGGCTGTACCAATTCACATTCCCACCAGCAGTGCAAGAGTGTTCCCTTTTCTCCACACCCTCTCCAACATTTATTGTTTCTAGATTTTTTGATGATGGCCATTCTGACCGGTGTGAGATGATATCTCATTGTAGTTTTGATTTGCATTTCTCTAATGATTAATGATGTTGAGCATTCTTTCATGTGTTTGTTGGCAATCTGTATATCTTCCTTGGAGAAATGTCTATTTAGGTCTTCTGCCCATTTTTGGATTGGGTTGTTTGTTTTTTTGTTATTGATTATGTTTAACTTTTTGAGAAATTGCCCAACTGTTTTCCAAAGTGGCTACACTATTTTACATTCCCACCAGCAATGTGTGAAGATTCTCTATTGATTTTAATATATTTACTTTGTATGTGACTATCTTATTGAATAATCTTTTCTTTTAGTGTTTTTTCTGTTGATGCTTTATTAATATGTACTCACAATTTCAAGTGACAGCATTCCAAATCAAACTAGCTGAAGTATTGGTTTGTGTAATTAAGAGGAATTTAAATAAAAGAGAAATGTATCGGTTTATGTAATCAAGAAGGACAAACGAAGTGCTGATCATACACAATCAGAATTCAACTTAAAAGATAATTAGGTGCTCTGTCTCTGTCAGCTATGCTTCTTAATGATTATTAGTCTTAAACATCTTGACAGGTGTTGATAGAAGCTCAGTGATGACACAGTTTTTCTCCTTTGATGTCTTTATGTAATGGATTATATTGATCAATCTTTTCCTATTGTACCATCCTTGAATCTCTAAAATAAATACCAATTGGTCATATGGTTTTACTGTACATGGCTGCATTTTATTTGCTAATATTTTGTTTAGAAATTTTCTTTCTAAATAAATGGGTGATCTCAATCATCTTTGTTTTGTACTGTCTGTAACCAATTTGGTTGTTAAAATATTTGCTAGTAAAATGAGTTGGAGAGTTTTCTATATTTTTATGTGGCTTGGAATAATTTAAATAGAATTATAATAATTTGTCTTATAGCTTAGATGAAGCTCAGTTCTAAACCCATTTGGATTTAGTGCCATTTTCAATGGTAGATTTTTCGTCATTTTTCAACCACTTTTTGTGTGTGTGTGTGCGGTACGCGGGTCTCTCGCTGCTGTGGCCTCTCCCGCTGCGGAGCACAGGCTCCGGACACGCAGGCTCAGCGGCCATGGCTCACGGGCCCAGCCGCTCCGCAGCATGTGGGATCCTCCTGGAACGAGGCACGAACCCGTGTCCCCTGCATCGGCAGGTGGACTCTCAACCACTGCGCCACGAGGGAAGCTCTCAACCACTTTTATAATTGGTCTATTCAGACTGTTTCTTCTCAGGTTAATGTTGACAATTTTTATTTTGTTAGAAAATTATCTGTTTTCTGTAGATTTTCAAATTTGTGCCTATGGATTTTGCATGTAATATTCTCTTAGCTCTTTTAATCTCTATTTTGTCTTTGGTTAGAAATTGGTTACACCAATTTACAGTTCCACCTAAAATATAAAAGTTCCTGTTTCCTTATATCTTCTTCCACTCTTGATGTTATCACATGATAAAAAAAATTTGTCAAACTGCTGTGTACAAATTTTATCACATTAACTGCCATTTCCATGATTATAAATGAATGTCAGTATTTTTTCATGAGTTTATCAGTTTATTGTTCTCTGCCACTATTGAAAGTATGTTCATAAACTTCGCCTGCCTTAAAAAGATATTCGTAACTTCCAGCATTGGTCAAGATGGATTAACTCCACTACAGCCTATGTTTTCCACAGGTTACAAACTAATAACTCTGAATAGAAATTTTAAAAACTACTTAAAGACTCTGAAAAATAAAAAAATAGTATTCAGATTGGAGAGGGAAGTCAGATCTTGCAGAGCAATCAATATGAGATTGAATTTCCTGGTTTTGTTTCCTCCTTTGTATCCCAGCTTTAACCCAAGGGTGGCCCCAATTATAGAACTGTGATATGAAGAGTAAAACTCAGAGAAAAACTTTTCCTTCTGGCAAGAAGACCAGGAAAGGCGACCTCTGCTCTTTATGCTTGAAATGAGTTTCTTATAGGCAGCATATAATTGGGCCTCACGATTTTTTTTAACTGATCTGACAATTTTTGCCGTTTAATTAGGGCAATTAAACCATTTACACATAATATGATTACTGATACAGTTATGTTTAAATCTATCATCTTCCTTCTTTTCCCCCTATTTGTCCCATTTTTCTTTGTTCCCTTTTTCCTTCTCTTTTAACTTCTTTTGGATAAATTGAATATGTTTTGTGATTCCATTTTATCTCATGTTAGATTATTAATTATAGTTTTTATTATTATTTTTATTATTTTAGAAGTTGCTCTAGCATTTATAATATACATCTTTGACTTATCACATTCTACCTTCTAGTGATATTATACCACTTCACATATAGTATAAGAACTTTTCAATAGTATACTTCCATCTCTTTCCTCCTAAACTTTGTGCTATTTTTGTCATAAGTTTTACTTTTACATGTGTTATGAAACCCACATTAACTAGTTATTGCCTTTGTTTAAAGAGTCATTTCCTTTACAGTAATTTATATAATAGGAGAAAAATCTTACATATTTACCTATGTAGTTACCATTTGCAATGCTCGTTCCTCCTTTGTGCAGATCCATATTTTTATCTTATTTCTTTTTGCTTCTGCCTGAGGGATTTCTTTTACTATTTCTTGTAGTGTAGGTCTGCTGGTAGTAATTTTGTTTTTACCTTTTGAGTATCTGAATAAAATCTGTTTCATCTTTGTTTTTGAAAGATATTTTTGCTGGGTATCAAATTCTAGGCTGATGTTTATTTTCTTTCAGCATTTTAAAGATGTTGTCTGATGTCTTCTACTCTGCATTGTTTCTGGTAAGTTATTTTTGTTCCCCATATGTTACATATTGGTTTTCTCAGCTTTATTGAGGTATAGTTGATAAATAAATTGTAAGATATTTACAGTGTACCTTGTGATGATTTGATATACATATACATTGTGAAGGGATTACCACCATCTGGTTAATTAACACATTCACTACCTCACATATTATCATTTTTTTTGTGAGAACATTAAATTCTACTTTCAGAAAATTTCAGTTATAAAATATAGTATTATCAACTATAATCACCATGTTTTACATTAGGTCCTCAGACTTTATTCTTTTTATAGCTCAGTATTTATACCATTTTACCAACCTCTCCCTATTTCCCCCACCCCCAGCCCTGGCAACAACTTTTCTATTCTTTGTTTCTATCAGTTTGACTTTTTTTTTTTTTAAAGATTACACATGTAAGTGATACCATGCAGTATTTGTCTTTCTCTGGCTTGTTTCACTTAGCATAATGCCCTCAATTTCTATCCATGTTGTTGCAAATGGCAGGATTTCCTTCCTTCTCATGGCTGAATAATGTTCCATTGTGTGTGTATTGATGTATGTGTATATGTATATCTGCCTATGTATGTATGTATATATGTGTGTATCTATATATTTCTTTATCCATTCACTGTTGATAGAAACTTAGGTTGTTTCTGTGTCTTGGCTATTATGAATAATACTGCAATGAACATGGGAGTGCAAATATCTCTTTGATACCCTGTTTCCATTTCCTTTGGATATGTACACAGAAGTGGGATTGTTGGATCATATGGTAGTTCTATTTTTAAATTTTTGAGGAAACTCCATGCTGTTTTCCATAGTGGCTGAACCAACTTACATTCCTATCAACAGTGCACAAGGGTCCCCTTTTCTCTGATCCTTGCCAATGCATGTTATCTCTTGTCTTTTTGATAATATTCTATTATCTAACAGGTATGCTATTCTAACAGGTATGACGTAATATCACTGTGGTTTTGATTTGCATTTTCCTGATGATTAATGGTGTTGGGCACCTTTTCATGTACCTGTTGGCTATTTGTATGTCTTCCTGAGAAAAAATGTCTATTCATTTCCTCTGCCTGTTTTTTAATTGGATTGTTCGTTTGCTTTTTGCTATTGAGTTTTATGAATCTCTGTATATTTTAGATATTAACCCCTTATCAAATATATGATTTGCATATATTTTCTCTCATTCAGTAGGTTGCCTTTTCTTTCTTTCTTTTTTTTTTTTTGCGGTACGTGGGCCTCTCACTGTTGTGGCCTCTCCTGTTGTGGAGCACAGGCTCCAGATGCGCAGGCTCAGCGGCCATGGCTCACGGGCCCAGCTGCTCCTCGGCACGTGGGGTCTTCCCGGCCCGGGACATGAACCCGTGTCCCCTGCATCGGCAGGCGGACTCTCAACCACTGCGCCACCAGGGAAGCCCGCCTTTTCATTTTTGTTGATGGTTTCCTTTGCTGTGCAGAACTTTTTAGTTTGATGTAGTTCCACTAATTTACTTTTGCTTTTATTGCCTTCACTTTGGGTATCAAATCCAAAAAATCATTGCCAAGACCAGTGTCAAGAAGCTTACTCCCTATGTTTTCTTCCAGGAGTTTTACAGTTTCATGTCTTACATTCAAGTCCTTAATCCATTTTGAGTTGATCTTTGTATATGGTGTCAGATAGTGATCCAGTTTCATTCTTCTGCGTTTGGCTCTGTGCAGTTTTCCCAGCACCACTTATTGAAGAAGCTGTCCTTTCCTGTATATTATTCCCTCCTTTGTTTAAATTAATTGACCATATATGCATGGGTTTATTTCTAGACTCTCTGTTGTGTTCCACCAATCTATGTGCCTGTTTTTATGCTAGTACCATACTGTTTTGATGACTATAGCTTTGTAATATAGTTTGAAATCAGAACGTGTGATGCGACATATTGTTTTGTTATGTTTTTGTTTTTTTAAAATCTGGCTGCTTTTACGTTTTCTTATCTCTGGTTTTGAACAATTTATGATGGTATATCTTCCCGGACCGGGGCATGAACCCGTGTCCCCTGCATCGACAGGCGGACCCTCAACCACTGCGCCACCAGGGAAGCCCTCAGGATTTGCTTTTAAGAGTTATTAGGCAAAGCTAAAGCAGTGTTCAGTAGAGGACTAATTGTTCCCCACTATTGGTACAAGTGTCTTCTGTGTATTCTACCTCACACTCTGAGAATCATAAGGTTTCCCAGCCTGGCTAGTGGGAACTATTCCTAGCTATGTGAGAGCACTGGGCATCTTTACTTCTAAATCTTTTAAATGGTTGTTTCCCCAGCCTTGTCTAGTTTCCTCACACACACGTGCTTATCATACTCAGCTGAGTATTCGAGGAGACCCCCTGCAGACCCCAGAGCTCTCTTTTTGTGATGCCCGGTCTTCTCTTGTACTCCGTCCTTCAAATATTTGTCACCTTGGTCTCCCCAGGCTCTCAGTTACATCTCCTCAAGTCAAGGATTATTTCCTTTTGATGAATTGATATCTTTATTATTATTGTGTCTCTCTTTATCCATAACTATGTATTTTTTTGTTTTAAATCTTGATATTACTAACGAAGTGGCATCCTTCTAAGTATTCTACTCAATGCTTATCAATTAGAAGGTTTTTCATGTTGGCTGGTAGGAAAATGAACTATTTCTGGCTTGGTGTGAGCTTTGGGTGTTTTCCCCCTGCTATTTTTGGTTGATTATTTCCCCATCCTTGGGTAGTTTTCTCACAAACATGCTCTGATTTGTATTCAGCTGAAGACTCAAGAGGCACTGATGATCTCTGGAGCTCTCACTTGGCTGGTCTTCCTCTTCTCTGGTTCTCTGTCCTGGGCTCTAGCCACTTCAGCCTCCCTGTCTTCTAGCTCTCTCTTCTCAGCGTGAGGAAACTGCAAGCCTCTGCCTCCCTTCTCTCTTCCTATGTTGTGGCCAGGAAATTCCCTCCAAGCAGTAAGCTGAGGCAATTGTTGGACTCGTCTTCTATGTTCCTTCTTTCTCAGGTGTCACTGTCCAGAACTGCCTGATGTCCAATATTTGAAAACCATTGTTTCATATATGGTGTCCTTTTTTGGATTGTTTCAGATGAAAAGCATATCCCATCTCTGTTACTTCATATTGACCAGAAGTGGAAGTTCTCATCTTTAATAACTTTAAAAGTATCTATTTTATGGATACAGACTGTATCTAAGACTTAAATGATTACCTTGTGTTTTGTGTGGTGAATACTGTTTACTCATGGTGTTATGTTTTCAAACATCTAACATTGTTATCTTTTATTATGACCTCATTGTTAGTGGGCTTTTTTTTTTTAATACTGTGTAGCCAGTGTTGAAGGCATGTCTTTCCAGGGTAGTTTTGTATTCCCTTATACTGGATTATGTTAATTTCTCAGCTGTACAGTATTCCCACAGATTAAAAACCCACAGAAGATAAGCTCACAAAATATATAAAATAATTGTGTTGAGCCATTGGACATCTTTGATGTCCTCAGATCACATGAAGTGTATAAATTCAAAGTCCAAAGCCATGTATGTTGTGGGCTCTCATTTTTGAATTGTCAAAGAGACAAAAGAGACTTTTTCAATCCAGAGCCTAAGAAAAGATTGACAAACTTTCTTATGCTCCTTACATGCTAATAGATAGTTTTCTCCCTCCCTTAGGAGGTGTAGAAAACTTCTCCTTGTGTAGATATCTCATTTCTAACTCCTAGCATTACAGAAGGCTTTTCTGTCCTTATGTTGGTGCTGAAACCCAAATCCCTAGATTACTGAAACTAGCATCACCTCCCTTCCTCAAGGACCTTCAGAGTCACTTCTCATATTTATTGTTCTGATTTTCAGTTTCTTCTTCATTTCTAGGATGTAGAGATTTCTCTTTATTCTTATGGTATTAACTATTAAAAGTATATATATATATATGTATGTATGTATAATATCTCTTCCAGATAACTACATGACTTCTTTTTGATTACTAGTTAGTGTCAAGTTTTTTCTTTTTTTAATTAATTAATTAATTAATTTGTTGCTGCATTGGGTCTTCATTGCTGCGCAAGGGCTTTCTCTAGTTGTGGCGAGTGGGGGCTACTCTTTGTTGTGGTGCATGGTCTTCTCACTGTGGTGGCTTCTCTTATTGCGGAGCACGGGCTCTAGGTGCATGGGCTTCAGTAGTTGTGGCATGCAGGCTCAGTAGTTGTGGCTCACAGGCTCTAGAGCACAGGCTCAGTAGTTGTGGTGCATGGGCTTAGTTGCTCCACAGTGTGTGGGATCTTCCTGGATCAGGGATGGAACCCATGACCCCTGCATTGGCAAGCAGATTCTTAACCACTGCGCCACCAGTGGAAGCCTGTTAGTGGCAACTTAGTGAAGCTTCCAGCCTTCGATAATTTGCAGTTAAAAAATAAGTACCTGGGACTTTCCTGGTGGTCCAGTGGTTAAGAATCTGCCTTCCAGTGCAGGGGACGTGGGTTTGATCCCTATCTGGGGAACTAAGATCCCACATGCCACAGGACAAATAAGCCCGTGTGCCACAACTAGAGAGCCTATGTGCTGCAACTACTGAGCCCATGCGCCACAACTAGAGAGCCTGTGTGCCATCATTACTGAGCCCACATGCTCTGGAGCCTGCACACCACAACTAGAGAGAAGCCTGTGCACCACAACTAGAGAAGCCCACACACTGCAACAAAAGATCCCACGTGCCGCAACTAAGACCCAACGCAGCCAAATAAATAAATAAATTTTAAGTACCTAAATACCAATAAGAGCAAGGGTTTTAATAAAGATATTGTTATTAATTAAAGGAAATGCTAATTGGGAAATGGGACCAGGGAATGAAAAAAGCAAGAAAAGAAGAGTGGAATCCAGGCAGAAAGGTATAGGTGAGGTAAAACTAATAATCACCACTTACTGGGTGCTGACGATGTGTGGTGCACTTCACATGTGGTGTCTCACTGTTTGAGCCAAGGAACCAGGATGTGAGTGGGCTGCTTTCAACCACATCTGTCTGCTATTTGCATTACACTATGCTGCCTCCCTTAGGTGTGTAGAACGCACTGGATTCTTGTGAGAATGAAGAGTGAGGATAAGATTACTACATCCCTTTGAATGAACCTGTTGCTCTGGATCTTACTGTTATTTTGTAGTGAGAGTGTGCTGTCATACATATACACACACAGACATATACATATATATACTTACTATGTATGATAATAATGATGATTTTACCTATATCTATACCTCCGAAGCAGGATTTGTAGTGGCAATTCAGGCTACATGTCTGTCTGATTTTGTCAGTGGGAATCTGCTGGATGCCAGCCCTAGGTACTCTTGCACAGGGTTCAGTGAAATTTTTCTGTGAAAGCCTAGGTAGTAAATACTTTTGGCTTGCAGGCTGTATGTTCTCTTTTATTTTTAAAAATTATTTATTTATTTATTTATTTTAGGCTGTGTTGGGTCTTCGTTGCAGTGCGTGGGCTTCTCATTTCGGTGGCTTCTTTCGCTGTGGAGCACGGGTTCTAGGCGCGCAGCTTCAGTAGTTGTGGTACGTGGGCTCAATAGTTGTGGCTCACAGGCTCTAGAGAGCAGGCTCAGTAGTTGTGGTGCACAGGCTTAGTTGCTCTGTGGCATGTGGGATCTTCCCTGACCAGGGATCAAACCCATGTCCCCTGCACTGGCAGGCGGATTCTCAACCACTGCACCGCCAGGGAAGCCCCGGCTATATGTTCTCTTGTTGCAACTACTCAACTCTGCTATTGTAGTATGAAAGCAGCTATAAACAATACATAAATGCATGGATGTAGCCATGTTGCAATTAAATTTTATTTACAGAAACAGGCAGCTGGCCAGATTTGGTCTGTGGGCTGTAGTTTGCTGACCACTGCTCTTGAGTCTATTCCACGAAGAAATGCCATAATTACACACATATATCCATAAACTAATTCTTGCTCTGTGCTCAGGGACCTCTCAGGGATTGTCTGAATCAGGTAGCAAAAGTCTTGATGGAGACTCTTGAAACCCCAGCAAGAGTGGAGAGAAAATAAGATGGAACTCTCTGGCACACAACTCTTTTCTTATCACAGCCTGACTGTGAAGAGAAGCTAAACTATGCTGGTGATGGCCAGGGAATTTTCACAAATATAGTTACATTATTCCATTGCATCTTTGAATCATCCTTGTCTTCCCAGAGCCTGCTGGGGCTGGGGGAATGACCAAAGCGAGGTTGGGTTTTTAGATTATTACTTGTTAGAGAAGTGTGTGAGTTTTAAAGAAAGGTGCTTTTGTTTACAGTTAGATTTAGTGTCAATTTTAACAGTTAATTTAGTAATTTTACAAAAAGACAAGGTGGCTGGGCCACACAGTGACTTTCCAGTCATGACAACTTGCCTTTTGAATGTCATTGATCTTAGTTTCACTGAATGTGTCACAGGAGGGGCTGCAATCGGTACCCACTGACCTGATCTGACTGCTCAAGAATCTGGGACCCAGAGAATGGATAGGTCCTGAATGACATTGTCCTAAGCATCAAGGCTAAATGGATTCACTTTGCATATAGCATATCATCTACAGATATCATGATGAATTTTAGTTTGCCTGCAGTTTGGACCAGGACTTTTGTATATAGTATTTTTGTTTGTTTTCTTCCGGGAGTTGTTTTTTTGGCCACGCCGCACAGCTCGTGGATCCT
Organism: Lipotes vexillifer; assembly: GCF_000442215.2. Classification (NCBI taxonomy): domain Eukaryota; kingdom Metazoa; phylum Chordata; class Mammalia; order Artiodactyla; family Lipotidae; genus Lipotes; species Lipotes vexillifer. The sequence continues at coordinate 3,025,578 of NW_006799037.1, read as the reverse complement.
TAGTTCCTTGTCAAGCAGGGATCAAACCCTGGCCCTCAGCAGTGAGGCCTAACCACTGGACTGCCAGGGAATTCCCCTTCCTGGAGTTTCTAATTGCCTTTCTGATTTTGTGTCGATAAAAGGATAATGTGCCTTCATTTTATAATCCAATCTATCTAGCTTCCATTTTTAAATAAAATTTTCTACTTAATTTTTTGAATATGGTATACATTTCCAAGGGTTGAGTATCGGTAATTGTAAAACAAGCTCCTTTCCACTTTATTCCTATATTTGCTCAGTTTCCATTACTATGAATAGGTAATCATTGTTATTAGTTTCTTAATAATCCATTGTTATTAGTTTCTTAATAATCCTTTCATTGAATTTTTATGCATATGCAAGCCAGTGCACATAATATTTTTTCTTCTCTCCTTTTTATACAAAGGATAACATGAATATACTTCTGCATCTTCACTTCACTTTAAGTGCTCTTCACTTAACAGTGTATCTCCAGGATCTTTTTGTGTCAATCCATAAAGAACTTTTTCATGTGTTTTTACAGCTGCAGTCTTCCATTGTTTAAATAACCATAGTGTATTTAATCCTCATTTTATTGACATTCTAATCTTTGGCTAATGCTAACAATGTTGCAATGAATAACTCTGTCCATTGGTCATTTTGCATGTGCCTAAGTATAGGATAAATTCCTAAGAGTGAATTTCTGGGTCAAAGGTTATATCCAGTTGAATTCTGATAATTATTGACAACTTGTCCTCACTGCAGGTTGTACCATTAAAACCCCCAATGGAAATGTATAAAATGCTTGTTTCTTCAAAGCAGTGTCATCACACCATTCTAAAATCTTTTGGATTTTTGCTAGTCTGATGAGAAATAATATCTAAATATAGCTTTACTTTACATTCCTTTTATTATGAAAGTTGAGCACCTTATCATATGATTTGTGAACTGTCTATATAATTCTTCTTTGAATTTTTCATATCATTTTTCAGTTTTTTTAAAATTGGAGTTTAGTTTTTTTCTTGTCAATGTCTTGGACATTTTATTTTGTAAGGAGGTTAGCCTTCTGTTCTTCTAAGAATTGCAAATATTTTCCCAATTTGTCATTTATCTTTTGTTATTTAGATTGTTTAATAAGTTAAGTTTGACTTCTGTTAGAGTAGTTCTTTTTTGTCTTAAAGTTGTTTTTGTTTCTTTTACTGCAGTCAAATTTAACAATTTTTATTTGTGGCTTTTTGATTTTGTGCTTTGATTAGGGTTCTTCTCCATTCCAAGGTTATAAAGAACAATGTCCATTATTTTTTCTAATACTTTATGATTACTTTTTTTTAACACTTCAAGATTTGATGCTTCGGAATTTATCCTAGTATGTAATGTAGGATATGGTTCTAACTACATCTATCTTCATTATTTACAGATTCTGCATTTACAAATTCACCTACTTGCTAAAATGTATTTGTAACTCCAAAATCAATACTCACAGTGCTTGTGCTGTCACTTGTGGACACATAAGGAGCGGTGGAAATTTGAGTTGCCTGTCATGTGCATGTTGCCAGCTGAGGTTGACCAAGATGATGCTCTGCTTTCTTGTTTCAGCTCTAGTACTGGAAACGATTGTCCTTTCTGTGGTCTATTGAGCACCACATTTCGCGTTTCCGTGCTGTGTTTGTTGGGAATTTTGCTGTTTAAAATGGCCCCCAAGTGTAGCGCTGAAGTGCTATCTAGTGTTCTCAAGCACAAGAAGCTTATTATTATAGTGCCTTACAGGGAAAATATGGGTGCTAGATAAGCTTTGTTCAGGCATGAGTTATAGTGCTATTGGCCGTGAGCTAAATGTTGAGTCAACAATGTATATTAATAAGGTGTCTTTAAACAGAAAGACACATAAAACAAGGTTATCTGTTGATCAGCTGATGACATTGTTGTGACCAGAGGGTTGCAGAGCCCTGTATTTCTCCTAGCAAAAGTGGTTCAGTGTTCACTAATTGAGTGTTTGCAGTATTTTTATAGAATGTAACTACTGCTGATGAGAATTGACTGCTATGGTTTTTCAAGATGGCTACTAAGTGCCCCCCACACCATCACTGAATAGTTCATCTTTCCCCATGATTTGAGATGTCTCCTTTATTGTACACTAAACGCTAATTTCTTCTGTTTTACTGGTCAGTCTGTGACTTCATGTACCAAGAGCTCATGAGACTCCATAAAAAACTTTTTAAATCTGCTAAGTATAGTTCCCTCCTCATTTCTCTTCTTTTTCAGAATTTTCCAGGATATGTTTGTTTTTCTCTTTCACATAATTTTTAGAATCACCTTACCTATGTCTGAAAAACTTATTGGTATTTTTATTGAGTTAATTTACAAATTAACTCAAGGACAATTGACACCTTTATGATACTGAATCTTCCTACTCACTCAGGCAAATCCTTTATTTCCTTCAGAAGAGTTTAAAAGTTTTCTTCATACAGGCCTTGCAAACTTCTTTATTATTATTATTACACTTTCACTACTATTATTTCTATGGGCTTATCAATCTCAGAAATCTGCAGGACATCTATGGAGGATGGGAAAAAGCATAGATGTTCCAAGCCTAGCTGATATAACTAAAGAATATTTTCACATGAATATTTAAGGAGGGAGAAATGTAAATAAAACAATTTTTATGTGGAGTAGAAGGAATGACATGGGGAGATTAATGAAAATGTAGGAAAGGCTTTATGGTTCATTCAACTTATTTTAGCAAATAGTTCCAGGGCTTTATTATGTGTCAGGCACTGTTCCAAGTACTGTATAATTATTAATTTATTTAGCCTCACAGCAACTCTATAAGATGGGTTTATTGTCATCATCGCCCCCATTTTACAAATGAGGAAACTGAGGTAGACAGAGGCTTGAATTACACGGCTGGTTGAGGGGCCAGCTGGGATCAAACAGAGCCGACTGGCTTCTGGGGCCATGCTGTTAACCAGATGTTCTGCATTATACGGAGAAACAGTGAATAGGGACTAGATTATTATGGCCCCCAATATTAAAACACCAATGTATAGAAAATAGGTAACTTGCAGAATAAATGTGAGATTTTTATTCATGACTTGAGAGGGATCTCATAGTGTCACTGACTCTGTGGAGGCTGGAGCTGGACTGGAATATGCTGACAGAAGAATCACCTTCATTCACAGAAACAGCCCTATGAGAAGGGGCAGGGGTGGAACGTGGGTCACTTGAGTGAGAATCAATAAACCTGGCAGTGGTGAGGACACCTGTGGGACTTTGTGGTAGGTCACATGGCCATGGGGAGCCATCCAGTGATCCCATCTGAACCAACAACAGAAAAGACACAAATGGCACTATAGCCATGATGGGGAGTTGTCTCTCTGGATCCTTTCCCAAAACCTCAGGTTCAGCTAACAGCAGAATGATTGGCAAGCAGACTTGTGAATGATTTTATCTCCAGGAACCCTAAGAAATGACCTGAAGAAATTCAACTGTTTTTTATTCTGATCAATGAGGAGAGATTGGCTGGTTTAATAAGACTGGGAGGGAGTTGTGTTATTTACAGCTATAAAGCTACACAAAAATGATTTGGTTAAGTGACCACATTATCACATTTCATTAGAGACAAGGGTAGTCAGATGTGTACTCTAAAATTCAGGGTGAAAGATTCTAAATAGATAAGAAAAATAACAGAGGCATGAATTTATAGATTGGAACTGTGAAAAGAAAAAGAATATAGGAAGGATAACAAGAGATGAAGGAGATAATTGACATTAATTACGTGCTGACTGTGTCTCTGTGCTTTACATACATACTGTGGCTCAGGAATAGACCATTAAAACAATGAAACAGAAGGTCTAGAAACAGATCCTTGCATTTATGGAAATTCAATGTATGATAAACAGAGCAAAGAATAGTGATAGTAACACTGGGTCTTCACTTAAAAAAAATTAGAGCCCAAGTTTTATCCCCAAATAGGTTCCAGATGGAATATAGAGTTAAACCTAAAAATAAAATGTTAGAAGAAGAAAATAGAATCCTTTATCATTGTGAGTGGGAGAGGGCACAAAAGTCAGAAGCCATATGTAGAAAGAAACGGATGAATTTAATTCCATCAGATTTTAAAAACTTTTGTGTGACACACTATATCATATCAAAGAAATGGCCTAGGTGAAACTTTTTGCCACATTTATAATAATACTCAGAGTTCCTAAAAGCCAATAACTAAAAGACAGAGAACCCAATAGAAGAAGTGGGCAAAGAAAATGAGCAGGCAATTCATAGGAAAAATACAAATAGCCAATAATCAATGGAAAGCAAGCTTAATGTCACAGTAAATCTGGAAATACAAATTAAATGAATGCTGAAATACTATTTTTTACCTATATTTTAAAATGACTTAAAAACTGATAGCATCCATTATTGGCCAGGGTGGTGGGAAACAGTTATTCTCAAATAGTGAGGGAGGGAATTAAATTGATGCAGCATTTCCGGGCAAATGTTCTTTCCGTCAGACATAACAATTCAACTTCAAGATATCCAGCCAAAGGAGCACAGTGATATGAGCCTGGCCTTTGGAGCAAGGTTGCCTGGGATCTAAATCCTTGCCTGTTAAATTATTCCCTGCTGACTTTGGGGGCAAGTCACTTAACCTCTTTTTTTCTCAGTTTTGTCATCTGAAAAATGGAAATGATAATAATAGCACCAACCTCAGATGGCTTTTTCGAGAATATTAAATAAGTTAATGCATGTAAAGTGCTTATAATAGCATCTGTAACTCAGTGATGATGACCATTTCTGTTCTATAAACACAGTGGAGCCAGGATATTTGGTATTATTTGTAAGTAGTATTATTTGTAAAAGGTTAAAAAAATTGGGAAGGAACCATCTCTTTGAATAAAGTAACCATTCTGGTTACTTTAATGGGGAAAGGTTGAGTAAATACTATTGAAGACCATGTAGACATTAGAACAAAAGAGGCTGGACGTTCATTAGTTGAATCTTTCTTTCTTTCTTGAGTTCCTACCATGTTCCAGGGACGGTTCTAGCACTCGAGATACAGTCGTGGAGAGAACAAAATCTACTACTGAAAAGGAAGATGCTCCAAGAAATGTTCAGAAGGCAGTTGAAGAACAATGTGCTTGGAATGAATGTATTAATGATAAAAACTAATAACCATACAAAAATCTATGGATATGTGGAATGCTGAGAAAAATATGTGAAAAGATACCCAACATACTACTGTATCTCCTTTCATCTTTTAACATCTCAGAAATGAGCATGTATCTGACAATTGACGGCATTTCAGTTTGCATGAAATATGGCGCGAGCAAAGGTAATCTTGGAGGTAGGATCGATGATTAGGTAAGTATTAGAGACATCTGTATTTATTCTATATACTTTTATATTGTTGGGAACTTTACTAAGAGTATATATATATGTGTGTGTGTGTGTGTGTGTGTGTGTGTGTGTGTGTATGTATATATATCTTAGTTGTGTAACAAAACAACAACAACAAACTCTTCCGGGTTTGTGGAGGAGGGCAGTCTAGACAAGGTGAGGACAGTTGCAATTCCATCCTGACGCCCAGGTCAACCACGTCACCTTACAAATGTTACCTGGACGCTTTCTGTTCCTACCTTGGCCTGTGGACCTTTCTGGGCTTCTGCCTTAGCCAATGTTCTTTAGGTTATAAGTAACAGAAACCCACTCATACAAGCTTAATCAAAGAAAATAGGGGGAGAGGGATTATTATAAGAATAGATGGGGGGGCTTCCCTGGTGGCGCAGTGGTTGAGAGTCCGCCTGCCGATGCAGGGGACACGGGTTCGTGCCCCGGTCCGGGAAGATCCCACATGCCGCGGAGCGGCTGGGCCGGTGAGCCATGGCCGCTGAGCCTGTGCGTCCGGAGCCTGTGCTCCGCAACGGGAGAGGTCACGACAGTGAGAGGCCCGCGTACCGCAAAAAATAAAAAAAAGAATAGATGGGTTTTGTAGAATCCAAGGATGTGACCAGGCCTGAGCAAAGATACCCTTAGGAGCCAGGGTCAGGGTCGTTCAGGGGCTGTCTGACTCTACGTGGTCTCTCTCTGCTTCTGTTCACCTGGTCAGTTCATTCTTCTTTTTCTACAGAGGGGGTTTTAGGCCTCTCTATCTACAGGACAAAAGATGGCTACTCCACTGCTGCTAAAATACATCTCTTCAATTCAAATGGCTAACTGGGACATGTAGCATCTTTGGATCCCAAACATAAACTCCTGGACAGAGAATCTGATTTGTTCAGTTTGGGTCAGGTGTCCATCAGTGATCAATTAGCCAGGGGGTGGGGAGCAGGGCGTATGTTCAGATAATGCTGTAGCCAAGGGCTACTTTTGTGGCCAAAGAAATGCAGCTTCTCTGGAAGCTAGATTATGGGCTCAGCAGATGACTATATTACATTAATATTATATTATATTAAAGTAATTGCCATGCCATTTTATTCCTTTATGCTTTTTGTTCTGGTCCTGAAGGCTTCTAAGGTTTTGGTGCCCTATGGTACCAACAAAGCCAGGATGCTGTTTCCCTCCCTAGAAACTACTGTTTCTCCCCCCAGATAGTCCTTCCTTGTAATCTTAGCCTGGCTTGCTGGCCTTGGGAGAGACTGATAGTTTTGCCTTTAGGGACATTAATTAGTTAGGGCCTCACCAACAAAGCCAGTGACCTACTAGTTTATCTCTTAGCCTTTGGAGCTGAAATGGAAAGGTGTCTTTTTGAAAACACTGGAGATTAAGATGATCCATATCCTAGGCTAATGGTGCCAAGATAAAAACGTCTTAACAGCCCAGCTTACTACAGAGATGGCCGCTGAGCCTGTGCGTCCGGAGCCTGTGCTCCGCAACGGGAGAGGTCACGACAGTGAGAGGCCCGCGTACCGCAAAAAATAAAAAAAAGAATAGATGGGTTTTGTAGAATCCAAGGATGTGACCAGGCCTGAGCAAAGATACCCTTAGGAGCCAGGGTCAGGGTCGTTCAGGGGCTGTCTGACTCTACGTGGTCTCTCTCTGCTTCTGTTCACCTGGTCAGTTCATTCTTCTTTTTCTACAGAGGGGGTTTTAGGCCTCTCTATCTACAGGACAAAAGATGGCTACTCCACTGCTGCTAAAATACATCTCTTCAATTCAAATGGCTAACTGGGACATGTAGCATCTTTGGATCCCAAACATAAACTCCTGGACAGAGAATCTGATTTGTTCAGTTTGGGTCAGGTGTCCATCAGTGATCAATTAGCCAGGGGGTGGGGAGCAGGGCGTATGTTCAGATAATGCTGTAGCCAAGGGCTACTTTTGTGGCCAAAGAAATGCAGCTTCTCTGGAAGCTAGATTATGGGCTCAGCAGATGACTATATTACATTAATATTATATTATATTAAAGTAATTGCCATGCCATTTTATTCCTTTATGCTTTTTGTTCTGGTCCTGAAGGCTTCTAAGGTTTTGGTGCCCTATGGTACCAACAAAGCCAGGATGCTGTTTCCCTCCCTAGAAACTACTGTTTCTCCCCCCAGATAGTCCTTCCTTGTAATCTTAGCCTGGCTTGCTGGCCTTGGGAGAGACTGATAGTTTTGCCTTTAGGGACATTAATTAGTTAGGGCCTCACCAACAAAGCCAGTGACCTACTAGTTTATCTCTTAGCCTTTGGAGCTGAAATGGAAAGGTGTCTTTTTGAAAACACTGGAGATTAAGATGATCCATATCCTAGGCTAATGGTGCCAAGATAAAAACGTCTTAACAGCCCAGCTTACTACAGAGAACTCTTCTCAAGTGTTTACCACTCCTTGGTACCAATGCCACCAAGTGGGAGGGGGAATCAGAGCACAGGGCTCCCAGCAGAGAGCATTTCTCAGTATGACCAGCACAGGAGATGTTTGGGGGACACACAGAAGTCTCTGGATGCCTAACTCTAGGCTCAAGCTTCCTTTTTAGTGTGGTGGTAAGAAAATTTCTGATGAGCTGCTTTTTGGGGGAGAACATGAATATCACAGTTTCTAATTTTAAACAGAAAATCCCACTTCCACCATCATCCTCCATTAAATGTAGCCTTTTCTAAAAGCTGGAGGCGATCGTAATGTGGAAATCTGGTGAGCTCACCTGGTCTCTCGAGTACATTTTAAACGACACGAGGAAGCACTTCAGGAAAATGAAAATGCACTGGGTTTGAGTCCCTTTCTTGGGGAAGGACAGAGAAAGCTTCAGGGGTGGGGAAGAGGGGGTTGGGCACATTCTCCTAGTCATTTTCTCGAGGATGAGAGAAAGAGGAACGAATAGAAAGATAAGCTGAAAAAGTGGGACTCTTTGATGAAATTCTTTTAATAAGCTTCCATCTGCAGTGGTGAGGGAAGTGACCCATACCATTCCACTCCTGGGAGGCTGTAGGAAAGTACTGAACAGTGTGATTCCTGTTGTGTCAGGGATGTGAGCAAGGGCGGAGACTTAGCTGGTCCTCTGCAAAGCATCCTTGGGCCAATGGCACGCCACACATTTTTCTGAGACTTTGGATCATTTGCAGTTTGCCCCATAACTCCCACACATTTGCCTCTTAGTGTCCCAAAGCTCTCCCTGCTGCAACGTTCCCATAGGAATGTGGATGCCTGCCAAGCGACCTCATGAACATTCCATTCATCTCCTTGGCTGGGAGGCAGCAAGGAAGCCAAATTGGCTGATATTTAACTGTTTGGGTCCCAGATTCACCCTGAAATGAATGGCTAAGCTTGTTGGAATTTTCCAACAATCATGAAGAAAAACAGAAGATAAAACAAAAGAGAAATACTTATTTGTTCATATGATCCCCTCTGAAAGACAGTTATTTTTAAAGGTAGCCTAATGAAAACCATATTCTCTGGTTCTCCTTGTTGTGAAATCCTCTTCTAGCAGAAAGCATTTTGAAGTAATGAGGCTTTGTGAGGTGTGACTAAAAACAACGTGACTATTTTTTTTTCAGCAAACACAGCAGAATATAGCAGTCCAAATGAAGGTTGCTGTCTTCCAAGTAACCTCAGAGGGATGTTATCCTCCAGTTCTAAGATGCTCAAACATGTGTAACATTCCTTTTAGGGAATTTCTGTCTGAGTCTTGTTCTCACTGTTTTGCTTTCTGTTTATCATTCATTCAGCATGTATTAGACACCTCCTGTGTGCCAAGTACTCTGCCAGACCCTGGGGATGGAATGAAGATGGAGATGCAGTCTCACTGAGTGATGGTAGGAGGCCCCCAGGGGCCAATGGAAAAAGTTAGCCCAACCTAGGTTTGAATCCCAGTTTTGCCTTGTGTGGATTGTGTAACCTTAGGCAACTTTTAAAAACTCTTTGAGTCACAGTGTCCTCATTTCTAAAATAAAGATGGTAAAATCTAGTTCATAAGATCGCTTTGAGGAGAAAACAAGGTAAAGTGTGTAGTAAGTAGCTTTAATATAAAGGCTGATACAGGTTAAGTGCTCAGCAGATGAGAATGCTAGTGATTATAATTGTTTGAATTATATAGCTATAGTTCAACCATCTTTTTTTGGACTGGACTCTGAATGTATTTTGGAAAAATCAATTATTTTATTATTGTGTATATGGGTAATACAAGGTACAAAATGCAACATGCATAAAAATTAGATGATGGAAACAAAACTTCTTGCTGTCCCTTGGCCCTCTGCCTCTAGTTTTCCTCCTCAGAGATAACCAATATGGCTAGGATCTATTTCTTCAATATGGGTCTCTAACAACACTGGTTTATTCTTGCTACATCATTCTTTTTTTTAACGATTATTTGGCATTCCATTGGCTGGATGTATCATAATTAATTTAGACAGTCTCCTTTATATATATATATATATATATATATATATATATATATATATTTCAATTTTATTTATTTATTTTTGGCTGCGTTGGTTCTCCGTTGCTGCGCGCGGGCTTTCTCTAGTTGCGGCGAGTGGGGGCTCCTCTTTGTTGCGGTCTGCGGGCTTCTCATTGCGGTGGCTTCTCTTGTTGCGGAGCACGGGCTCTAGGCATGTGGGTTTCGGTAGCTGTGGCATGCAGGCTCAGTAGTTGTGGCTCACGGGCTCTAGAGCACAGGCTCAGTAGCTGTGGCACACAGGCTTAGTTGCTCCGCTAACCAGTCCCCTTTTGATGAACATTTGTTTCTGACCTTTGGCCATGGCAGTGCAGCAAAGACCATTCTTGCACTTGGTTTTGACTAAAAATGATGAACCAAAGACATACAACAGGCCCCTAAGGCAGCTCCAGGAGCTCCGGTCAATGCCCTTGGAATAAGGTGACTAGTTGGAAGCAGATAATGCTGATCTGACTGGATTCGTTCTGGATTGTTGTCTCAAAAAATACCTCACTATTCTATTCCTAGATTATTCATACCACTCCCCAAATCTGCCTATTTGAAAAGTGTAGAATCTACATAATAATATTACAAGAATGGTGGCATTTTCGTCCAGACATGACTGTCTTAAAACCCCTGCAACATATATAATAAATGAACTAGTCTTTCTTTGGTTGGCACCAAAGAGTCAAAGATGCAGAGATTTCAGACAGCCACTCTAGAAGCGGCTGTTAAGAAGATTCACACTCTAATTTTCTGTCACAGCTTGAAACAGGGAAGTGTATTAAAATGTGCCACATTGGTTAACATAGGTTCGATTAGATGAAGCCTGCCAATTTGGAAGGAGGGAAATATTCCTTGGTGGCCATCTTGACTGCTGCCCAGGCTTGGTGGGGAACCGGATCAGAGAAAACCTATATGTGAGGTTCTGGCACAATCCAAGTACAAGTAAGACCAGGGGATTAGCCTTCCTGGATGAATCATTATTTCCGAATTAGGAGAAAGACACACGTGGAAGGGAGGCAGGGGAATGGAAGTCTTTCTAAGAAGTCTCTGCTGTCCGAGGCGCGGTGCTCAAATGAGCTCCATGCAAATGAAAACCAGTCCCAACGGCGTCTTGAGCCAAAGACAATTCTTGGTTGGGGTTGAAGAAATGTCAGATAAATAGTTTCTCCTTGCTTCTCAGCAGGCCCCGGCTATCACTGCAATCCAGATCTGGCCTCTGAGCAGTTCTGGCAGGTTTATCTTGGACCAGCTGCTGTGATGAAATTGCAGTAATTCCAGGTTTCCCTCAAATCTGGACTGAGCCAAAGGCAGTCTGGGCTTCTAGCATCCGGCTTACTTCATTGCCTTCTCTCCAGTCCCTCCTCAACTTTCAAGCTTTTGATTTAAAAAAAAAAAAACTGAAGTAGGGATGGTCGAGGAAACCCTTCCAGTGCAGCCCCAGAAATCTGGAAAATGTCTATTTCAGGTTAGTTCAAGAAACCTATATGGAACACTAGTGAGTCTGTTTAGGTGGGCTACATGGTGTGATGCTGACTGACATGGACTATGTATCCGACAATATGCCAGGCTATGTACCGGTCCCCATACGAAAAAGATCTCATTTAATCCACCAACAGCACTGTGAAGTAGGAACTATTATCCCTATTTTACAAAAGAGGAAATTGGGTCTCAGGAGAGTTACTTTAGAACTCAGCGGTAAGTAAAAGTATGTGGATTGGAACCTGGCTGTAGCCTGAATCTCAGGCCTCTGCTTGTTCTCACTATGTTACAACACTGGCCGTAAGCAAGAAGGTCTTATTTAGCATCCAGGAAAAGAGACTGAGACAGGAAAAACTAAGGTGAACAAAAGAGGGGAAACTGGAACTCAGGTGAGAGAAGGTAGAGGTAGGTGGGTAGAGTATGTGATAAAAATGACAGAGGCTAGGCCCACATTCACCCCGAGCCCAACCTCTGAAGACCTTGTGAGCCCTGGGAGCCCAGTGGGAGGTTATTGACCAAATTTCCCCAGAAAGCACTTATTTAAGAAGAAGAACTTTGAGCGACTGGCACAGAGCCTGAAGTGTTCTGAGGAGCAGCCCATTGCTCTTTGCCCCCGAGGGAGAGGAGAAAGCTTCCTGGGTGCATCCAACATAGAAATACGTCTGTGCTCTAAGGAGTTCAGATCCCAGACACGACAGCCCAGGGCACTGAGAGACCTGCAGTGGGATTCACTGGGGTTTAGGGAGCGATGTTTATGGATTATAATCCCTTTCAAACAGACTTCCTGGGCCAGATGGGTGGCTGAGTGCCTACTCCTGGGATTCTGGGCTCCCAGGAGGATGGCAGCAGATCTGTTTTAAGGCACAAAGCATCCTCAATCCAGAGAGGGAGATGGACTTAGTAGAGTATATCCCAGTAACATCCAGCAGTGTGTGCTGGTGAAGATTAAGAACGGGTTCATAGCGGACCCAGTGGCATCCTGAGGTACAAGACACGTCAAGAAGGACACTTCTGGGCTTCCCTGGTGGCACAGTGGTTGGGAGTCCACCTGCCGATGCAGGGGACACGGGTTCGTGCCCCGGTCCGGGAGGATCCCACATGCCGCGGAGCGGCTGGGCCCGTGAGCCATGGCCGCTGAGCCTACGCGTCCGGAGCCTGTGCTCCGCAACGGGAGAGGCCACAACAGTGAGAGGCCCACGTACCGCAAAAAAAAAAAGAAAAAAGAAAAAGAAGAACACTTCTGAGCAAAGCTGGCCAACAAATGTCTTTCATTTTCTCCTGTGGCATCTTAGAGCGTGTTTCCTGGATCATCCTGAGACAGTTCTAGAAGGCCCAGAGGTACCAGAGGCTGGTGGTAAAGTGGAGGAACTGCTGGATTCCAGAAATGGCTCACCAGTGATTCTGACCTGAGGAAAATCTGTTGTCTAAAGAGCAGAGAGAGAAGAAGCAGCCCACATCCCTGACTGTGGGCTCTCCATGACATGTCTCCAGCTGAGGGAGGGGAGACATTTGAATCTTCGAACTATTTTGCTGGAATCTTTACGTGAGGCATTAAAAGTCAGAAGAATATGGCTCAACTTTGCATCTCTTGGAAGGGGAAGGGCAATCCCTACTGAGTAGATCAAAAAAGACCAGGAGAGAGAAGCAAAAATTGGCCTTATGACAATAACTTTTGAGACCTACGTACCCATATGCTAGTTTAACTTTATAGATTTTTTAATTGGTTAGCTAGAACATCAGTAGGGCAAGGGGCACAGAGAACACGACTGACAGAAAGAGAGTGGTCTCTGAATTAGGCAGACCTGAGTTTGTCCTTGTGCCTGACACCCACGAACCCTGAGACTTTGGGCAAGTTACTTCCTGCCCCAGTGTCAATTATTTGTTAAATGGGGTACAAAAAAATACCCTGAATCTTGACATGAATGTTATATATTTCCAAAACTTGTAGCACATTATGTGTGTTTAAGTAAATGTTAGTTAATAATAACAACAATAAAAAAAATAATAACCCAAAGGTATCAGACTGTAAGCTCAAGGGTAGAGACTCGGCCTTGTTCATGTCTGTACCCCCATCACCCTACAAACTTCTTGGCACATAGTAGGCAACCCCTAGATGTCTTGCATTAAATCCAGCTGGTTTGTTGAGTACCACCCATCTGAAAAGCATTGTTCTGGATACGCTTGGGGTTACAGAAGTGAGTGAGAGGCTGGGTAAAATCCAACAGACAAGGATTCAAGTCATTGAGTTCTTCTCAATGTCATTTTTTTTTGTTTTTTTCACCTAAAGCCAGAGAAAATAGCATTTACCAGCACCAAAGATAGTTGGTCAGCTCCACCCAAACCATTCTCCCCTTTTCCCTTGCTGGCAGAATCCTGATTGTATTCAGGGCTCCATGCTCCCTCTCCATGACTCAGGGAGACATAATAAATATTCATGATTTCAGGCCAGTCACCCTGGTGATCTCACTCCCTTTGCCTGAGATTGTTTTAAGGGTGGCCATGAGGCTCAGTCCTGGCCGAGGAGACATGCGAGAACATCACCAAGGGTTGCCAGGAAAGGTGTTTTTGCTTTAAAAAAGAGGAAGAAGACACACAGGGGGAAATGAATCCTGTTCTGTTTCCACTGGCTTTCCTTGAGTCTGCCTGTGAGGTCTGGAACGGAGGCAGCCGTCTCAGGCCCATATGGAGAAACACTGACCCCTGAGGATGGCAGCACTGAACCCCAGAAAGAACCTGTGTCCTTGATGACATCACAAAGCCACGGAATTAACCAGCCCCGGAATTCTTGTTACATACAATAGATGAAGTTTCCTTGTGATTTAGGCCAGTCAAGTCAGAACTTACGCTTTCTCTAGTTGAAGGCGACGTATGTGATACACACTCCTTCACGGGTTTGTTAATGTGGGTTCTGCTCCCTTCCCCTTCCCAGAAACAGGATGTCCATCTGCCAGGAACACTGTGGGAGGGGTTCCTGCCTTGTGTGGGAAATGCAGCAGGTCCTTTCAAACTCTGAATTCTTTGCTCCTGTGCTCTTCAGAGAGAAACTCTGAAAAGCCATTGGAGGGAGTTCCTTAGGGAAACAAGGGAGGGTGGGCGGGGGCACTAGAAAGAGTGCCAGACTTGGAGGAAGAAATACTGACCTTGATCCTGGAGGTTCCATTGCCAGCTCTGCAGCTCTTGCTGAATCCCATAAGCTCTCAGAACCTCAGTTTTCTTACCTACAAAATGGGGATATAAGGAGCCGCTACCTCAGGATAAGGATTAAATGAAAAAATGTCAAAGTGCTTTACAGTGTGAACTCCTCTTTATACAAAATCTAAGAAAAGCCTCAAAGAGCAGAAAAGGAAGACTTTCATTTACCTTACTAGAAATATATAGAAAAATATAGAGAGATGAAATATATAGATATTTGTTGGGAAACAAAAATTGGGGGGAAAGTGGTGGTCTTCTCTAGGAAGGATTTCATGCCCTCTCCCTCACCACCTCTCCCAAATAATACAACTCTTTCTAAGTGGTTTAAAGAGCAGAGTAGCTGAGAGCAGCGGGGAAAAGAGAAGTCCCTTGGACAGTGGCCTGCAGCCCTGCTGCTACGAACTATTAATAGCCTATAAACACTTGGAGCAGAGCCCCAGCCTCTCCCACCCTGGGGACAGTGGAGGGGTCAGAGCACTGCCTGATATGGTCTCAGAATACTGGTGATCCCCAGAATTCTCCCAGTTAGGGAACTTTTTTCCTGCTGGGCTGGGCCTGGCTAGACTTCCTCCCGAAGAGCTCCCAGCCTGAGCTGCTAGGTTCATGTTCGGCAAGCATTGATTGACCTCATTCTGGGTGTTCAGGGCACACAAGCTGCCTTGACACACAAGATCTCATCGCACACCCCCTCCCCCCCCAGCAATGAGCAAAGCTGTTCTCCAGTAACAGAACCCAGCTCAGAGAGTGGTCATGTCCCGTTCAGAGTCATTCAGAAAGGAAATTTGGTTCTAGAACCCAACCTGCCTGTCTCCAAGCCAGTGCTCTAACATTTATATTACACTGTGAAGTCTGAAGATTTCTGGGCCTTAACAAGACCATCCAAATCCTCTGATCATGCTGGCAAGAAGCATAAGGAGCCTGGGGGTAAAGTGAGCAAGAGAGCAGGGATGAAGCCACCTGGCACCTGGACTCTGTGGGCCAGGGAAGCTGACATGCCTATCGGCACTGCTCTGGTGGCCAGGCTGTGAGCCCAGGGAACAGGCAGGGCCCCTCTTTGCCTCTCCTTGCATGGTCACACCTGATCTTATCACTTCTGAGCTTAGAGAAACTTGGAGACCCTCTCTCTCTCCGGAATGCGGGACAAAGACAGTCCCTTAGCTTGACATTCAAGGTCTTTCACGACCCAACCCCTGTCCTCCTTTCATCACTTACCCCTACTCCGTACCTTCTCTTCCCTGTCACTCAGACCTATTTACAAGCCCGAGAACAGCCATTTTGAGGGGAAAAAAATGTGTCTTATGCCTTTCTGAACCCCCAGAGCCCAGCCTAGCATCTGGAGGAGCTGTGATGCTCAGGGACTGCAGCAAAAGCTGTCTGCCTTGTTAACTGGGTCCAGACAGCTGGAGATTCTGGGCCTGGGATGCTTGGCTTTCTCTCCTTTAAGATGTGCTGGGGCCTGGGGTCTCGGTTCTTTCTAGGGCATTGGTCGCAGACTGCTTCCAGAAGTCCTCCAATAGGCTGGGTACAAATATTAGACCATGAGTGTTGTTTTCTTGGGTCTGGATGGCAGTACATCCCATGGGGGAATGAAAGCGTGATCATTCACTGAGTGCTGGTGAGGGGCCAGGAATTGTTCTGGGAGCTGGTGTCCCAGGAAGCACATCCAGAGAGAAGCCAGTCTGCCTAAGAGATCATTTTTTTCCAACAAAGACTGGGAATTGGGGATCTTCTTCAGTTGGCCTATCCTGAGAACTAGAATCACTAAGCTTATAGACAGAGTCTACCTAGGTTGGCTTCCTGCATCACCAATCACCTGGAGCTCTTGCGAGCATAACAGAAGGGTTTGCTGGGAATGACTGATCCCACACTCTACAATGAGAACCTTACCCAGTTTGTACACCATGGGTCAGGGGAGGGCTGAGAGTTACCGGGGGAGTTATCTCTGCCCTGACTCAGGCAGGAGTCCTCTCATTCCAGCTTCTGTATTCCCTGACCGGGAGCTCACTGCCGAGTTTCACCGGATGCCCCTTCCATGGAGCTGCAGGGAATTCACAGCATCTACAGTGGTTCAGTTGGCTGCGAGCACAGTCTTGGTGAATTAGCTCTCTTGGAGGTTACTTCTGTCTAATTGGTGTGCCCTACTAGTACCACCCCAAATCCCCAAATGACTTCTCTCCCTGTGACCTTGGTACTCAGAGTTCTGGGGCCTGGATGTCTGTTCTCCATACCAATCAGCATAAACTCCCTCCTGCCCTGAGGCAGGAAAGAGTTAGCCCGCCCTCTGCCTTTGATGGGGAGTGTCATTTCCCCACTGGGCACTTCCACCTAGAGGAGAGCAGAGAACTCGGGACACCCCCCCTTGATCTTCCGCACCCTTGGGTGAGTACTTTTCCACATTCCATGCACTCTTTCACAGTCATCATGGACACTCTGTGAAGTGGAGATTATCATCACTCCTGTTCTGCTGTTTCTGAGAAAAAGAGACTCAGGGAGAAGCCGCAACTAGTGGCACAGTGGGAGCTGCACCCAGAACTGCTGGCTCTGCATCCAGGCGTGCTTCCCCAGTACCCGATTCACGTCCCTCATGCAACTAACGAGGAGCTGGCCCCTCACGCAGAGAGAGCACACACCCAGGGGTTTATCCTAAATGCCTATCCCAACCACCAGGGCACCTGGAAGCCGCAGGATGCCCTTTGAAGGAGTGTGTGTTCACCAAGACTTGATGAGCCAGCTGCCGGAGGACCTGGAACTTTGGCTGGTATGTGCTTTGGACCACGTTCTGCCCTGAGGCCGAGTCATCTCTGGACATTCATGTTGGGTCACTCTATGGTCTCATATTACCTGTCTTAAAGCATTTTGGGGGCTCTTTCAGACCTTCCCCAGCCCTCCTTTAGGGGGAGTGGTTTCATAGGCAACCCATTTCCTGAGACAAGCTGAGCTCACTTGCTTTTTCATTTTTATTTTCACCATTTCACACTAAGTCTGTGCCATTTTCTTCCATGTCCTGTGTCCCTAAGAAAGGAAAGGGAAGAGCTCCTATTTAATGAGAACAAACTGTATGCCAGGCATTGTGACATATCATCTCTTTGAATTTAATCTTCATATCAAGACTGTGAGAGTTTATTCCCATTTTTACAGTTCAGGATAGTGTCTTACTTTAGTACTGTTCCTTATCTAGTAAGTGGCAAAACCAGAATTTGAACCTGGGCCTTTTAACTACTCCTTTTACATATACCCATTGTCTCCTGAGGAAGTTGGTGCCAACTGTGGTGGCCACTTAAATTTAAACTCAAGTTTGAACTCTGAGTCTCCAGACTGGCTCTGTGAGCTTCCACAGACTTTTCTGTCCCAGGTGCCCTTCTCAGTCCTTCCTTCTAGTGGTTTTATTTGCTGAGAGTCCTAGGCTCCGAGAGCAGAACGGGACTTCAGAAGTGCCCCAGTCCTCCGCCTGCCCGATCCTCACAGCCTCCTTGGAAGTTAGCAGGACAGATATGGTTTCCTCCTTTTTTGGATGAGGAAACGTTTTCAGAGAGGATGTACTGGATCGTCTCTGTTTGCCCCTCCAGGCCTGCTTCTAAACTTTGTTCATGCTTCTCTGTGCCCCCAGGAGACTGCAACAGCTGGGCTCCCCTGGCCTCCGGCAGGAGACTCAAGGGCCGGAGGAGAAAGAGGGGGTGTTCACCTGCCTGCCTGACCTTGGTTTGGCAGTAGTGAGTAGATTCCACCACCAAAAGCCATGGCTCCTGGGCTTCCCTGGTGGCGCAGTGGTCGAGAGTCCGCCTGCCGATGCAGGGG
>NW_006799037.1:3005356-3007093 GCF_000442215.2 Lipotes vexillifer | reverse complement strand
GCCATGGCCGCTGAGCCTGCGCGTCTGGAGCCTGTGCTCCGCAACGGGAGAGGTCACGACAGTGAGAGGCCCGCGTACCGCAAAAAAAAAAAAAAAAAAAAAAAGGGAAAAAAACCCATGGCTCCTGTCTGGCGGCCGTTTCTTGCAGCTCTAGATTTTGTTGGGTCCCTGTGAGGGCCCCTACTCTTGCTCCTGGCGTGGTACCAGGTCCCCAGAGCTGCTTGTCTCCAGCGCTTCATAGTCCCTCGTTGCTCCCTCAGCCCGGCCCCCAGCTTTGAAAACAGTGACTTCATTAAATTCTCACTCCTTCTGAGTGCCCCATGCATTTTCTGCAGGGACTCACCTGAGACAGAGGTGCCACGACTTGCCCAAGGTCTCCCGGCATCTCAGGGGTGGAGCTGGCTCTTGAACAGGGGTCTCAGGACTCCTTGCCTGATGACACATCTCATGTGTTACCTGGACTGTCCCTGCTCTGCAGCCCCAATGCTTCTGTACCAGGCTGAGCACCTTTACAGCTCGTCTCTTGTATGCATTCCTGGGGTACACCCCTGCCTACCCTGGGTCACTTTTCGGGGACTGATTACTGTTGGCTTTTCTCAGGCAAACGTTGCTGAGTGCATGAGCACCTCAGGGTCCAGACCCCTTATTTCTTGCCCTGGCTGGCCCCACCTCTCCAGGGCTCTCATTGCTGATCCAGATGCAGTTCAGTCCTTGGGCCTAGAGGTCAGGGCCCAGCCCTGAGGCCTTTTCTGGCCTGGGGCTCAGCCCTGAACTCCAGGGATTTCCCTGAAGCTCCCAGTCTGCCAAGCTGGGTAGGTGGCCGTAATCTCCGCCCTCTGCCTGATGTTGGATATTGGACACCACGTCTGCCTATGGGGCTGGCCCTTCCCAGGTCCACCCCATCTAAACCTTGTCTGAGCTTCAGCAGCCATATAGTGCCACCTCCTCTGACCACCCTCCATCGTCAGCTTCCAACACCCTCTATCGGTGGCCGAGTGCTGGGAACGCTATCTGAGGAGACCACAACCAGTGGCCAGATTTGGGGGCACAATTACTGACATCCCTACCCCTAACCCCTGGGGAAGGGAGCCAAGGCTGGGCATGATGTCAGGACCTCAGTCAAGCGGGTTGGACTCAGGATCAGCAGTACTTTCTTTGGGAAATATGAGAACCAGGAAAGGAAACTGGGGCAGAAACGCAGGTGTGTTGGGGAACAGCGAGAGGCCACTGCTCAGATTCGCAGCCCCTTAGGCCTCAGCCACTCAGGCTCATAGGCGTGAGGAGGATAACATCACTGGGGTGCTGAGGGGCCCTCTGTGGGCTCAGGGCCTGAAAGGAGACTGACCTTGCAGGTAGAGGCCTCATGGCCTGAGGTGCACAGGGTCGGGGTGTGTGTGCACAAGCAGAAGCGGTGCAGGGGCGCCCACAGGAACTGGTGGGCCTGCCCCCTGGTTTTCTGCCCATTTCCCTTTCTTGCCTGTGCAGAGGAAAGCCCTCCCTTTTCTCTCCTGGCTGGTTTGTCAGGAGGCTTTTATCCTCCCCCTCTTCCCCGTTGTACATCGTCTTGGACATACAGCCTGCTACCTCCTCAATGAGCCATGTCTTGAGTCACAGCAATTCTGACTCAGCTTAGTGTATAGAGCACGAGTGTGACACATTTCTATCACCTTTGGGGACCTCCCTGGGGAGCGGCAGTGGATTTGGCTTAACTCCTGATTCTGCAAGCTCTGGCATTCC
>NW_006799037.1:2958826-3005265 GCF_000442215.2 Lipotes vexillifer | reverse complement strand
CATTCCTGAGGTGGAAGGCCAACCTGACAGGGCTGCCCTGAGGAGTAAGTGGGAACTTGATCTGCAAAAGGAGTGACTACATGTGGGCCACATTCAGCTCAGGACCCGCCGAGGCCTGGAGCGCCTCCCCGGGCCATCCTCACCCAGAGGCAGCAGGGGATGGGACCCACGCGGGTCTCGTATGTATCATAAACAACCCGTTTTCTCCCAAAGAGCTAGCGGCACTGTGCACAGAATCCGGGCTGGGGAGACGTGCAGACCCGGGTTGGAATCTGGCTCCACGATCTCCAAGCCATGCAACCTCAGGCAACTCATTTATAACATCTGTGAAAAGTGAAGCTGATGACATGTCCCTCACAGGGGTGCTGTGAAGATTAGGGGAAATGCTTATATACAGAGTAGGTATTCAAACGTATGGTCAGGCCGCTCAAGATGGCTGTTCTCTCGCTCTTTGTACATCCTCTGCTTGACCTACACTGGCTTCACCTCTGCCCTACTGACATGAACGTGCTTGCTCCCTGCCCCTTTGGCCAGAGCAGCTCCACCTGCGAGTTTATTAAAGGAAAACATCTGCTCTCCTGATGGTCATTAACCTGAGGGGCTGTGAGGGACGTGCCCCTGCTGCTGGTTTCCCTGGTAGCTGATGAGCCAACCTGATGTTAATTCCCCCTATAAGTGGTAGCCTCCATCTCCCCTGGGCGGGGGAGAGTGTTTATCTGGCGTACATGGTGGAGTGTTGCTTTAGATATGTAAGACCTCCCTATCCATTAAACCACTGATGTCTCTGTCGCTGTCTCTGGGCCAGTTAGTTGTGTTGAGGCTGGGCGACTACAAGCCTTGCAGGCCTGTGGAGTGTAGCCCAACATCAAACATGTCCGGAATTGTAGTATCATCCCACAAAGGTGGAGGGCAATGGGGTCAAATGCTCCTGGGGCCAGCGTTGCCACCAATCAGCTCTGCAACCTTGGGCAGGCTGTTTCCACGGGTGGGATGGTGGGGCTGGGTGAGATTATGTCTCAGTGCTCTCAGCAACCAGACCCCATGACTCTCCCTTCCCTTTCCAGGCTCTATATTTCAGCTTCCTGGGAAGCAGGCTCTGAGATGGAGGTTTGCCAACACCAGGCAGACAGGGGAGCGGGGAACAAGATCCACCTGTCGGGAGCTCTGACCGCAGGGCCGACAGCTGTGAGGGAGCCGGAGCCGGCGGGAGGCAAGGTGAGCCCTGCGGCCGCCACAACTCTCACGGGGAGCTCCGAAGCCGGGCTGGCTGCTCAGAGAGGTCCTGGACAGAAACAAGGTACTGGCCTTGGTGCCCACGTGGACCGGTGATTGGGTCTCCAGGGGACGCCGTGTAGACTTGGACCCAGCCGCCTCCTTGGCTGAGGCCGATGGCCGTGTGGGAGACAGCTATGGCGGGAGGGGGATGGAGGAGATACGGGGGAATGAGAGCTTGGGTCCTAAGGGGAATCTGGGTGGGCACCATAGCCTCCACAGTGAAACCCTTTCCACCTCCAGACTTTTCTTTCCTTTTAAATATTTATTATATTTATTTGGCTGTGCCAGGTCTTAGTTGCGGCACATGGGATCTTCACTGCCCTGTGTGGGATCTTCCTTGCCGCATGCGAACTGTTAGTTGCAGCATGCATGCGGGATCTAGTTCCCTGACCAGGGATCAAACCCGGGCCCCCTGAATTGGAAGCACGGAGTCTTAGCCACTGGACCACCAGGGAAGTCCCCCTCCAGACTTTTCTAGAGGAGAGACTTGGTCTGCTGGCTTCTTTGTCTCAAGCCTGGCCTTCCCCAGCAGAGGAAAATCAGTGTCTGTCCACAAACACTCACCCTCTGCCTAGGGCTGCCAGAAATTCTGAAGGCAAAAGCTGAGGAATTTGAAGCATTTATGACTTAGCGGGATTGTTCCCAAACTGCAGGCTTCTCTATAAAGAGCCTTCTGGATTTCATTATGGTTGCTTCTCAGCTCTTAGAACCTGGCCAAGGGCTCCCTGGGTCTCACTTTTCAGGCTGCCCTCTGGCTGCAGGGTCTGCAGGTCTCTGCAAGGTTGTCTGGGTAACACGTGGGTGTTTGCAAACCTTGTTGCATGCCCAGAGGTAAAAAGCACAGAAGCTGGGGGCAGATGGTTCTAGAGGGTCATCTTGTCCATACCACTTAACCTCCCTGGGTTTGTTGGCTCATCTCCCACGTGGCTTGGTGCTACCCTCAGAACCCAGTGTAGTGGCTTTTCCAGAGGAGAACAATAGTTCCACCTGAGCAGAACAACATGCTTTCTTCCAGTAGATGTTTCCTTCTCTCAAGTTTGAATGGTAGTTACTATCTTCTTATAGATTCTGCCTTCTGCCCCTACTCCCAGTTGCAGCTAATTGGCCCAGGAGTAGGTATCTGAGCTAAACAGGGCCAGTGATTAGCATTCAGGCACCTATTCGGAGACTTGTGTTGGTATCCAAGTTGTAAACTCTGTGCAGCATTGCAATGGCAAAGAGCTCTCCTTTCCTACCTCCCTCCTACTCCACTGCAGACATCGCTGGTCAATCTAAGGAGGAAGAGTGCTGGATTGATTAGTAATGCCTGCCGTAGGTATGTGAGGAGCAGAGTGAGCATGCTGCTTTTGGCCTACCCGGGTCGTCTGCTTGTAGGAATAACAATAATAAGAACTTCACATCCACCTTGACGCTCTCGGCTTCACCGAATGTCTGTAGCTACACTCATTCAGTTGTCCTGACAAGCACTGGGTTATAGAATGGTCCTGCTGGGTCTGGGATGGTTACTCTCATAGTGAAAACACAGCCTCAGAAGGGAGGCCTGAAGACGGTGAGGTGAGAAGGAGACGCCTTCTGAGTCAGGCAAGCAGAACCAAGCCCAATACTCAGTGTGTGACAACCCCCCTTTACATCTCACTGCAGAAAAAGAGGCTCACAGAGGTAAAGGGACTTACCCAGTGACACACAGCTAGCAAGTGCTAGGGCTTGAGTCCACGTCCTTTGCTCGAAACAGAAGTTTTCAGGAGTTCTGGCTGCACCTAGTGCTGTGTCCTCTCTCCTGGGTTTGTCCTGGTTCGTGTAAGTTAACTCCCTGACCCATCGGGAAAATCTAAGAGGAGGCGAAGACGGCTGCCGTGTGTGGCTTTTTCTTTGTCCCCTAGAAATCCATTCTGAAGTGTGATCTCATAGAGTTACCGTAAATATGCATCTGTGTGGCACCTTTAACTTTTGAACTGAATTTATGCGGGCGGAGGCCAGTGTGAGTAATCCTGGGTCGTGAGTGGAGGAAGCAGAGACTTTTGGTGGAGCCGTTCACACATGGACGCAGGCCCTGCCGACAGAGCCGTGTACTCTAGGCAGGGAGGCTGGGCTGGGCCTGGATTTGTGAGCCAGGACGGCTGTCATCACATCTCTTCAGTTCCCCACTGCTGGATCCTGGGTCCACTGATATGCCCAGCCAGATGCGGGAGGCAACTCCCTGACTGGGGGAATTTGGGGAGGAAGATTAGAGACGGTGGGGATAGGGTTCGCAGGCAGGCGGCAGCTCAACAGCTCTGGAAAGGTTTGGTTGTTAAAGACCCGGTGTCGCGTTAGAGCACCTGGGCACTTTAATGGCAGCGCCCTCTTCCCTGGCTCTCTTGTCCGCCTCACAGGCTTAGGTTCTGCCTGGACCCCCGCCCTACATCGCCGTTCCCCAGTGGTGCTCAGAAGGCTAGTTGGTCAGCCTCCCTCTGTGTTCTCAAGCCTTGCTTACTGCCTGGGCTCAGCCCTACCTGCTGGGGTCCTCCTCCCCACCACCCCCTCCCCATATACCTGCCTGAACTGGGTGGAGCCTGTGTGAGCCTCACCTGTGGGACCTCAGCAGGTCTGGCTGCTTGCCCTGGGCCCGGCAGTGGTCAGCTGCCCCAGCCTGCCCAGACCCAGGCCCTTCCCCTCCCTCCAGCCACGTGCCTTGTGCTCAGCCTGTCACCTGCTTTCTGCCCAAAGTCGCACAGCCCCCTGAATCCCCACTCCAGGGAAGTGACAGGCCATGTCTTTGCTGCAAAGGAAGTAAGCCTCCTTCAGGCATTTATATTTGCAGCCCTTCCCAGAGCGTCCCGATAACCAACTGTTTGGCAGAAAAGACATGGAACATACCCTTGAAAGAACATCTTTGGAGTTTTGTTAAACTTTTCTTCATCCAATTACAGAGTTTCTTGCAGTCAGTTAAGGAAAGCCCTACCATTCCCCCTCTGCCAATCAAATAACGAAATACATAAAATAAAGTCAAGAAGAAACATAGTATGTAAGACGTTAAAAGGAACACTGTCCCACAGTTAAAGTCAAACCACACTGGCATTGCTCTTGACCCCTGTCTCCAGCTCGTGTGCCCTGGGTTGGCCAGGATTATAAGAACATCGAGGCAGCAGGGAATTGTGGAGAGAATGGAGACTTCAGAGTGCGACAGAGCTGGGTCTGAGTCCCAGCTGGTGAACCTCTGTGGACTTCTGTTTTCTCTTCTGTAAAATAGGGATAACAATAGCACCTACCTGAGAGGTTGCTGAGATGTCTGTAGGAGGCAACCCTGTGCCTGGCACATGGTTGGAGTCCAACAAGAGTTACGTCTTTGCTTTACCACTGCAACTCATCACTGAATCATGGCCTCCTGAGCAGAAAGGGGCTTGGAGCTGAGCCTTCCCAAGAGGGAGCATCTGTCCCTTGGCAGCACTCTTGGCTATGGCAAAGCACAGGTTATGTACGACACAAGCAAAGGGGTTCTGGTCCCAGAGACAAAGGGATTAGCAGGTTCCTAGCAGAGATGGCAGCTGTAGGGGGTCAAGACTGAGCAGAAGCATAGGAGGCGCAGCCCAGTTCCACGTGGGGTCTGGAGCGTATACATATCGGGACGAGGCATGTCTGTTTTGTTCTCTGTGGTGTTCTGTGCCTAGAACAGTGTGTGGCAGCATAGGTAATGTCTAAATATTTATTGAACAAAGAATAAGTGAATGAACGACAACCTTATCAGTCAGAGCCTGGTTGTTTCAGGAATTCCATTTAAAAACAAGGCAAAGGAGAACAGCTGCTGGCAGGAAACAAAGGTTCTCTGGCAACAGATGGTTCTGTCTGGATGCAAAGAGTTAGCGATTGCTCAGGTGGCAAAGAACCAGATTCTGGGGGCCTTGAGTAGGCAAAGGGATTCTGGTCTATGGACAGTGGGAGCCACTAATGGTTCTGAGTTCATGAAGTTAGAACCTGAACTCTGGGGCCAGGCTGCCCAGGCTCAAAGCCCAGCTCTGTCACTGACAAGGCATATGACCTGTGTCAAGTCACTAAATCTCTCTGCATCTTCATTTTTTCTTCTGTAAAATAAGGATGATAGTGGTACCTACCTCCTAGGGTTGTTGAGAGGATTAAATGATATTTACGTGTGTACAGTGCATACTGTCAGTTCTCAAGAAGCACCACCGTTAGTGTTATTTGATAGGTTGTGAGATAATCTGAGCTGCGTTTCAAGACATTCAAGCAGGGAACATGTGAAGGAATGGATTAGCCCAAAGGGAAACTAGTTCAGAGGCCATTGTGATGTCCAAGCATGAGAGGATGAGGTCTACGTCTGGGAAATCATTGAGTGCCTGAGAGGAGGGAATCAATGCAAAACAGGGGGTTCATGAAGAGGCAGTCAGTAGAACTGACTGGCTGCAGTGGGTTGGGGAGCAGAAAATTTAGGACACATGCATCTGAGAGCGAGGATGCCTGGAAAGGAGAAAGCACCTCTGGAAGAGACAAGGGATGTTTAAAGAAGAAGCCGGTGTAGGGAGGATAAAAATTCAGTTTGGGGTGTGCCAAGGTGGACTTGGGGTACCCCATTCAAAAGGAGATGTTGTGGGGCTTCCCTGGTGGCGCAGTGGTCGAGAGTCCGCCTGCCGATGCAGGGGACGCGGGTTCGTGCCCCAGTCCGGGAAGATCCCACATGCCGCGGAGCGGCTGGGCCCGTGAGCCATGGCCGCTGAGCCTGCGCGTCCGGAGCCTGTGCTCCGCAACGGGAAAGGCCACAGCAGTGGGAGGCCCGCGTACCGCAAAAAAAAAAAAAAAAAAAGATGTTGTGGAGCTGGAAATGCCCAATTGGCCGGGTGAGACGTTGGGGCCAGGGCAGAGCAGGCGGCAGTAGATGCCAGGCAGAGATGTAAGGAGAGAAGTATGGAGCACGCCCCCAGGCGGCATTCACATTTGGGGGCTGGGGAACGGAAGAGGGTACCTAGGAGCAAACAGAGCAGCAGCCGGAGGCTGGGAGGGAAGCAGAAGAATGCAGTGCCTCTGAAACCTTGGCTGCCGAGTTCCTGGAAGGAAGCGATGGACAATAAGGTCAGATGCTGCACAGCCTGGGAAATAAGGGCTGGCTCAGCCCAGTGGGTGGAGAGCTGACTACTCAGAGAGCAATTTCAGCTTCTGGAAAACTAGTGGTAGGTTTTAGGGATTCATAAAAGAAAGGGAGGAAATGGAATCAGTATGGATCAGTATACTTCCAGGAGAATGTCTTAAGGAAAAGATCAACAGGGAAAAAGAGGGAATTGCAGGGAGGAGTGGCTCAAATATCGATACAAGTTTTTGTCATCCTAGGAATATGAATGGTTTGGGGTAAAAGTCAAGATGCTGGAGGAGGAGGGAGCTGGTCCTGGATGAGGCAGGTGGAGGAAGGGACAGTCCAGGGATTGAGGTGGGAAGAAGCAAGAGGCAGCAAGAAGAGAAGTTGAGATTTTGTGGAAAGAACATGAAGCAAACAGCTTTGATTTTTTGGTGAAGGAAGGGCTGAAGACATAAACGGGGAGGAAGTGGCATGGGGAAAATGTAGAGCATAGGTGCTTGCAAAGGTGAAGGCAGTTCACGAGAGATGAGAGAGGTCTTGCAGAAGCCAGGGAGCACCCAATGGCAACTGAAGATGCACCCAAGATGACCGAGTGGGCAGCTGGTGTTGTCCACACTGTGACTTTCTGTAGCAATTCTGTGCTGGGAAATAAGACTAGAGATGCCTAACGGTGGGGCTGAATGAAGGGAGATTTGGAGAGGCAATGGAGCTTTGAGTGCAATGACAGAGTCAAAACATCTGGCAATGGAGCCTAGGCTGGACTTTGGGGTCCTTGCTGGCTACTTGGGATCTGTGGAACAAAGACAGTGATTTCCCAGCAACAAGAAAGAACTTTAAAAAACTATTCCTATGTCTCCATTTGGCTTTAGGGTGAGTTGTGTGGTTTTTGAAGCACCAAATCTGTATGGAACGTGAAACTGCTGATCCTAGGGGCAAATGCCACTGAAGAGTACATGGCAGCTGGAGCTGGGGTATTTTCTGGGAGAATCTAACTAGGGACCCTCAAAGGTATCTGGCCTGCTTTATCACGTCACTGAATTATTTCAAATGAACTGCATCTGTCAACCCCATTAGGATGGAAGACTCCATTTGGGAAGGGACCCTGTAATTTCTGATCCCATTCTGTGCATAGAATGGGCCTGGACCCAGAACAGGCATTCCACAAATATTCCCTGACTTGACTGCGTTCTGATCATGTGCAGTTGGGGGCCTTGCCAAAGGAGTTGACTGGGAGTCTTCTTGTCCCGTGGTGTTCGGTGTTTTGGTCATCATTTCTAGGGCAGGCCTGTGCTGCCATGGGTGGGAACACTTCATGTAGGAATTGGAATCATCATGAAAAGAACAGGAGAGAAAGCTCTGTATCTTATTGGAAAATCACACCAAAGGTATGCAGGTCAGAAAGCCATTTATTCCATAAATGAAGACACATGAATAGGTAAATTCTATAAACTAAAACAATCTGGCAGGTCCCCTGATTAGAGCGTTGCTGGTAAGCTTGGTCTCTCACAGGCAATGGCAACCTTGGTCATGGCTCTGGACTGCATGCAATTCCAATGCAGATAGTAGGACATTATGGGAATTAGCTGGAGAACCAACGATGCAGGAAGTATAGGCTCAGGTACTGTAGAGAGGATGCAGCCACCCCCTGCCCCCAAGTGCGCTGCATCATCTAGAGACTCACAACGTGAAGGAGATGAGAGGTACATGGCCTCAGTAACCTAGCTTAGCACGTGTTCACTGGTCACCATCTTATTATCCATTATTTCAAGCCAAATGTCCCCAGTTCTATGAGAGACATGGTATTGTCTCCAATACCATGGCAAATAAGGAAAGATGGGATAGCCTCTGAAGCTCGAGTGAAAAAAGCCTTCCAGGAGCTGCTTTTCAGAAACACTGGCAAATGCTTGCCAAGGGCAGGCGGTGAGGCCTTGTGAGGGCTTCCAGGAAGCCATACAAGAGTGTCGTGCAGTCCTAACCCTGACTCCCAGACTGGGCAAATGTGTAGCAGATTAAATATTTTTCTATTGTCCTGTCCACCTCAATAAAACAGGGCACTCTTTAAAGCAGTTGCCTTAGTGACATTTGTGTGTCTTGGAATGCCACCCCGGGCGAATAAATCACATCTGAAGATGTGAAAACGTGAAAATCGATAACAAGAAATGAAAAGTTCATTTCACTGATACAACATCATTTATCTTAATCATTGGGGCTTCTCAGAATTTCCTAAGTGCCCTTTGAAATGCCAGCATCAAGGCAAGTGCCTGTGTGTTTGCAGAAGGCCTAGGGGAGTCGAGGCAAGAATACCGATTGCTCGGGCAAGGGAGCCTGCTAAGGAGAATCTGCATCCTTCTGGGGCAGGCACCCACTGGACTGGTTTCCACCCAAGGAGCTCCCAAGCAGGGTTTCCTGGGATATTTTTGGTATTTCAAAACTCCCAGTGAAAATAAAATAATATACTACCTTCCTATGAAAGATATTTCACAAGACCCTAACTGTGAAGCATAAGTGACCCACTTTTGATAGGCTTTATGTAATATAACAATAGTAGTTCACACTGATTAACCTGAATTGGGAAAATGAAATTATTCCACCTTCAGGAACCCTATACCTTGCCCTGCCCCGAGGCTAGATGACAGCATTCCCACTTCCGCCATTGAAGCCATACAGGGATAAAATAGCACAGGTCCTCTGGTGAGAAGGTTGGAGGCCCTGGTCCCCAGGGATCAGCTTTCTGGCTGGTAGTCCTCTCCTTTCCTTTGCTTTACATATTCAGCCTCGTCCAGTCTTCTGGTTCCCTTAGCTCTTCTCAAAGGACCCAAATGTAGAGAGGATGGAGATGGCCTAAGAGCTGCCGTCCCAGCAGGAGGTGGAGTATCAGGGGCGCCCAGGAGGCCTTGCCTTTGGATAGCGCAGCCAGGCTTCCTGCGCATGCTTGAGACCAGATTAGCTGGTGGGGCGGGGAAGAAGCTGGAGCTCCTCTCCTGGTCTCCTTTGCCCTCCAGCCATGACCATGGTATGGAGATGGGAAGGGCAGTCTCAGGCCTCCATATTGCTGACGTAGCTTTCTCCAGAGTTTTCCCACATAGTGGCCAGAAGGCTTTTTAACACACATTGTGTCCCATTTCTCCTATGAGAAAACCTGTAATCCTCTGATCTGACACCTCTTTTCCCCGCTCACTCTTTGTAGTCTAGCCATCCTGGCTTTCTACCAGCTC
This sequence comes from Lipotes vexillifer, assembly GCF_000442215.2. Taxonomy (NCBI): domain Eukaryota; kingdom Metazoa; phylum Chordata; class Mammalia; order Artiodactyla; family Lipotidae; genus Lipotes; species Lipotes vexillifer. Next base: position 2,995,713 of record NW_006799037.1, on the reverse strand, counting down.
CTCCAGGGAACCTAGTCTTCTCCTAGCTGGGACCCTTCCCTTAATAGCTCTTTACTCGAGTAGCTCAATGATTCAGGTGTCACTTTAAAACATCACTTTGCCAGAGACCTCTCTTGACCTCAAAATCTAAATGAGATCTTCAGAGTTCTTTATACTTTTTCACAGAGGTCATTCCGATGCTACTCTCTCACTTCGTCCCAGCTTCCCCTCCGGCATCTTTATTCCTGCCCTGACACTAGGTTCATCGGTACCGTTTGTTTTAGATTCCATATAGGTGCGTTAGCATACGGTATTTGTTTTCCTCTTTGACTAACTTCACTCTGTATGACAGACTCTAGGTCCATCCACCTCATTACAAATAACTCAGTTTCGTTCCCTTCTATGGCCGAGTAATATCCCATTGTATATATGTGCCACATCTTCTTTATCCAGTCATCTGTCGATGGACATTTAGGTTGCTTCCATGTCCTGGCTATTGTAAATAGTGCTGCAATGAACATTGTGTACATGTATCCTTTTTATTCATGTATCTTTTTGAATTATGGTTTTCTCTGGATATATGCCCAGTAGTGGAATTGCTGGGTAGTATGGTAGTTCTATTTTTAGTTTTTTAAGGAATCTCCATACTGTTCTCCATAGTGGCTGTATCAATTCACATTCCCACCAACAGTGCAGGAGGGTTCCCTTTTCTCCACACCCTCTCCAGCATTTATTGCTTCTAGATTTTTTGATGATGGCCATTCTGACTGGTGTGAGGTGACACCTCGTGGTTTTGGTTTGCATTTCTCTAATGATTAGTGATGTTGAACATCTTTTCATGTGTTTGTTGGCAATCTGTATGTCTACTTTGGAGAAGTGTCTATTTAGGTCTTCCGCCCATTTTTTGATTGGGTTGTTTGTTTCTTTGCATTGCGCTGCATGGCCTGCTTGTATATTTTGGAGATTAATCCTTTGGCAGTTGCTTCATTTGCAAATATTTTCTCCCATTCTGAGGGTTGTCTTTTTGTCTTGTTTATGGTTTCCTTTGCTGTGCAAAAGTTTTTAAGTTTCATTAGGTCCCATTTGTTCATTTTTGATTTTATTTCCATTACTCTAGGAGGTGGGTCAAAAAGGATCTTGCTGTGATTTATGTTAGAGTGTTCTGCCTATGTTTTCCTCTAAGAGCTTTATAGTGTCTGGCCTTAACATTTAGGTCTTTAATCCATTTTGAGTTTATTTTTGTGTATAGTGTTAGGAAGTGTTCTAATTTCATTCTTTTACATGGAGCTGTCCAGTTTTCCCAGCATCACTTATTGAAGAGGCTGTCTTTTCTCCATTGTATATTCTTGCCTCCTTTGTCAAAGATAGGGTGACCGTATGTGCATGGGTTTATCTCTGGGCTTCCGATCCTATTCCATTGAGCTATATTTCTGTTTTTGTGCTGGTACCACATTGTCTTGATTAGTGTAGCTTTGTAGTATAGTCTGAAGTCAGGGAGCCTGATTCCTCCAGCTCCGTTTTTCTTTCTCAAGATCGCTTTGGCTATTCGGGGTCTTTTGTGTTTCCATACAAATTGTAAACTTTTTTGTGCTAGTCCTGTAAAAACTGCCATTGGTAATTTGATAGGGATCACACTGAATCTGTAGATTGCTTTGGGTAGTATAGTCATTTTCACAATGTTGATTCTTCCAATCCAAGAACATGGTATATCTTTCCATCTGTTTGCATTGTCTTTGATTTCTTTCACCAGTGTCTTATAGTTTTCTGCATACAGGTCTTTTGTCTCCTTAGGTAGGTTTATTCCTAGGTATTTTATTCTTTTTGTTGCAGTAGTAAATGGGAGTGTTTTCTTAATTTCTCTTCCTATCGTTGTTATTGCATAGGAATGCAAGAGATTTCTGTGCATTAATTTTGTATCCTGTTACTTTACCAAATTCATTAATTAGCTCTAGTAGTTTTCTGGTGGCATCTTTAGGATTTTCCATGTATAGTATCATGTCATCTGCAAACATCAGATTATTTTTGATCAGCCCCTACTTAGGCAGGGCAAAACCGCTTGACCTACTGACTCCATCTAGTCTCATTTTCCAGTGGAAAAATAAATTAGTGATAATATAGGGGGAGTGGATTATGTATACATTTGCTCTAGCACTGGAGCATGGATGATTCATATTTGAACCACAATGTATACATGTCTGAGAGTCAAGTTATTGGAAAATTACAGCCCCAGGATACTGTTGATGCAAATAAACTTCAGTATACTCTGTAGGGTTAACCAAGCAACCCACAACAAAATAAACTGATAATGATAAAGCTAAGCTAACTGTAATTCATAATTAAAAAGTACTGAAAGCAGCAATTGCAAATAGCAACCAACTCAAGACAACATTGATGATATCCTGATAAAGAGTCCTTCTCTCACATTTTGGAAACGTCAGTTCTGTGCCTGCGCATGTGAAACTGGACCTTCTCACAGAGTGGACAGGCACTGCCCAGGCATCAGGCTTATAGCAGGATACTGTGGGGTACTCAGTAACCTTTAGCACTTTCTTAGTCAATTTACAAATTAGTAGCCCTAGTAATATGTACAAATGAAAGCTTAATCAAACTGTACATCATTCGCCATAATAATCCAAAGGAGGCCTTAAAAAAAATAAATTCAGTTTAGGGCCCAGAAGAATGTTTCTGGTAATGCCCTCCCTACCCCCCCACCCCCACCCCAGTAGGTACCAGTCTTGATTTTTGAAATCACTGTCTAGGCAACATTACCTCCTTCTGGTAGGGCTTTTGTTTTCTAGCTCATGCAGACCAGAGATGTGCATTTGTATTTATAAAGTACTCATATTCTCATTTTAAACCGTAAGAAGTTTTAATACTCAGTGCAGAATAATCTCCAAGATAGAACATTAAGTGAAAAAAGCAATGTGCATGATACTATGTATAATATGCTATTTATGTTTAAAGAATGATTTTATATGTATGTTGACAAATAATTATATGCTTTATATTGTTGGGGTATCTCTGGAAGTGAATATAAGAAACAGAACAAAATAGTTGCTTCTGGGGACAGGTACTGGCTGCTGGGGGAGGGGAGGGAGAGGAAGTAGGTTTTTCACTAGATACCCATTCACACTTTTTAAATTTTGTACCATTTATACATCAACTATTAAAAAAATCAATGAATTTAAATTTAGAAAAGAGGAAAAAGGGGAAAAAAGGACCCAGTGAGCCTACAGAGACTTGATTCTTGCCTCAGCTTTTCTTCTTTCTTTTAAAAGAGATGAGGGTTAAGTTTGGTTTACTTGTTTCCTGATGCCTTTTACCCCCCTTCAAAAACATAGTCATGTATTACGCAGAAGGTTCCAGAATCTAAACAAAACCTCTAAATGAGATGGCAGCGTTATAAAACCAGGCCCAAGCCCTGGGATTCTGGACTGTGGCGAAGACCTCAGTCTCAAAACACAATTTTCTGATAAATTAGACCTGCTATTAAAAATGTTTCCGAGTGTTCTGATGGGTCTTCATACAGTATATTTGTAAAATATAAAAAAAGAATGCTCTTAATAAGGCCACTTGTCCACTGTCCACTTGCAGCTTGAATGTAAGAAAATAACACAAAAAAAGGAGACAAAATTCGTAGAGCAAAGCACGTTTAAATGAATGCATTATTTATTTCATCCTGCCTTAGTATTGCTCAAGGAGACAAAGCAATTATTTATGTTGATTTGCTATCAGGAATTTAAAAGAGAGCAAACAAATATCACAGTATTTAGTGTTTCCTAATGACAAATGAAATATTTCACTAATTATGTAAAAAGAATTGTATACTTTTCCACAAATTGACACAGAGAGTACATTTTCTTTCTATCTTTAATGCTCATTATGCTGAGTAATACTTCTTTCTTAGAGCAAAATCTCCCCAGAAATAGGTAGTATATCGAAACTGTATGGGTTCTGAGTGACTGCAGCTAGACCATAGCGTAAGAAGTGATGAAAAGCTGGAAGGAATGTTTTGGACATGATGGGAGGCCTCCCTCTGGGTGGTGTAGACAGAGATCACAGTGAATTCCTCAAACTAGGGATGGGCTTTGGGCAATTGGGCCTAAAGTAGTGACAAAGCAGGCATAGACTTCTGGCGGTGGGGATACAGACTGGTGTCCACTGAGCATACTTAGGAAAATTCTATAATGAAGATATAATATCAGTAGACGTTATTAATTATCCCAAAGGCTTGGTCAACTTAGGAGTACAAGTGTTAAGTACCCCAAGCTGCAACCTTCGGTCTAAGGGGGTCCCATGCATACTAAGTGTGCAAGTAAGTATTTGCCCCACGCTTCTTGTCCTCCTAGTCACCCCCACTTCAGCCCCTTTCCTATCCCTCCAGGCCCCGCAGGCTGGGACAACTAGAGCCCTGTATTCCAAACTTGGGTTCACGTAGAGGGGATCCATGTAACCGCAAGCCTGCGGGTAACCCACGCAAGGAAACCACTCAGCTTGGGTCTAAATAACTTACACTTTTCCTCGCCTGAATTAGCCAGTAATTGCATGTGGGCAGACTTAGCCAGAAATGGTCTAAATGATCAATTAGAGGGCAAAAAGGAGTTCCTTTCTTTAAGCTCAAGGGTCCCTGTTGAAGAGCCCTATTTCCCAAGCCCTGCTCGCATGGGCCCGCGCCCAGCTCTCTGTGGTGCCTGGGTATATTGTACATTTGCCTAACGATAGTGAATTGAGGACTTATTTTGTAGGAAAATATAGGGCATTTCCATTACATGCAGTCAAGCAAGAAGGCTGCAAAATGTGCCACTCCATTAATTTTAAACAGAATCCACCCCAAATGTCACCCTGAAACCAGAGTAAGGGGTTATTACAAATCTGAAGGAATTAAGAGTAATTTTCATTTGCGAAGGAGTTGAGGGACATGACTCCTGCCACACACACACTATTAATTGGGTGAAATTTGATTTGCCAATTTCAGTGTGAATCACTGAGCCCTGACCTAGCCTGCCTGGTGGTGAGATCAGGGGGCTCCTGTCTTCTTGGAGGGCACAGGTGCACACGTGTACACACACACACACACACACAAGAATAGAATGTGCAGAGACTGTAATGCAATGGGCTGGTTATTAACACATATGTTCTTCAAAGAAGAAAAACAAATGGCAGCTACTGGCAAGTCATGTAACCTCTCTGAGCCTCAGTTTCCGTATCTGTAAAAGGGGCTGATAACATCTGCTTCAATGGGAGTCATGAGTATTCGTGAGTTTGAGTAGCTCAGAGCACTTAATGTGGTGCCCAGCCCATAGGTTACACCCATTAAATGGTAACTATTATCTTTATTTTCATCTTCTGAGGGCAGGTGGGTGGGTGGGCCCTTGTGCCTAAGTTGGTTCCAAATCACACTGAGGGAAATCTGGACCTGGCACCAGGATGGCGACAACCTTCACAAGCCATTGCAGGGTCAGCTTTAGAGCCTGGGAGGTGTGGGTCAGCCCCCTGAGTTACTGATCATTTCCTTCCTAATCTCAGTTTCCACTATCTCTGGGAATAGAGCAGGCGGACTTGGGAGAGAGCACAGAGCAAGAGACAGGAATAAGCAGGTTAAGGCGGTTCAGGGGATGGTCCAGTCTGCCCCTCACTCCACGTTCCGGTACTTGGTGAAGAGGTTGTACAACACTCGCAGTGTGGATTTCAGGTCGCAGTTGACGATGTCTGCATAGAAAACAAAAAAACACACATTGCTTCAGTGGTGCCACGTGGCCCCAAACTGGCATCGGGTGTCCTCTTCCTTCTGCCACCCACCACGTGCCCAGCATGGTCCTGGGGAGGGTGTCTCCCCTCTCCCACAGGACATCATTCTGTGCTCCTAAAGAGCTAGCTCCCTGTCCTGCTGGAAGAGAAAAGCATCCCCATGAGACAACCAGGGGCAGGTGGGTGTTGAAGGATGGACAGTGTGTGCAGCAAGAATTCAGAGCAGGGGGCAGTGAGGGGCAGAGGTGCTGGGACATGGGCGTCTCATCTCTCACTGAAAGAAAGCAGACCCCAGAGCATGTAGTCTTCACCCTGGAAACAGAATCCCAGGCGAGAGGACCCTGACCCGACTCTGTGCCCTGGGTCTCACCTGTCTCTCAGGGCCCCTCTCCCTCTGCCTTCACCCTGCCCCACAGAGCCAGCCGTAAGGGGTGGCAAGGAGGGGAGGGCCTGCAGCTACACTGGGGGACGAGGTGGTGAGTTAGGAGGACTAAGCTGCCTCTCCCTTAAGACGGGAGGGAGGGCCCCTAAAGGGCAGAGAAGCCCACCCGGCAGGGAGTACTCAGTAGATTATGTGCCATCCGAAAGATTAAGGACAGAGCAAGGCGGCCGGGTTTGAGGCTGGGAGCTGGATTATCTTTTCAGGGGAGTTCCACCGTGGGTCCTGAGCTTTTATACAGCCATTTCCTCCCGCCCTCACTTCCCCTGACCCCTCCCTCTCTTCCTTCTCTTTACTGGTCACCTCCTCTGGCTGCCCCTCTAATCCTCTGTGGACTCCTCTGCCTTCTCCTGCCCCCCAAGGCCCCACCCTGCACTTGCCCCTCTGCACTCAGACCCCTGTGGGAGCGCCTTCCCTGAGGAACTGGCATAGTGCAAACATAAAGAAAGGAACTCTGCCTACTACTTAGGGATGCAGACTGAGGTAATAGAAGGAAAAGGAAAAGTTTAAAAATAAAAAAAGGAAAAAGGCAAAAGCCTGATGACTATACAAGTCAGGAGTGTTGAGGTTTGAAGATTATGTCCAAAAAGGGCAAGCAGAGGGAAGTCTGGGGAGCTGGGATTGCTGTATCCCTTGAGCTGGGTGCTGGTTATATGGTGGCTCGTTGGATACTATTTCACTAAAGTTATTTGAAAAAAACCCTAACTGTGCAGAAGGTCTGATGAAGTAAATGATGTAAGAGAAAATAATAAATGCTCTGGGTTTCAAAGGTGGGAGGCTGAGTCACTGGGAGGGAAGGGACTGGGGGACAATGTCAGGGCTCCAGCAGCAGCGTGGTCAACAGGAACAGGGATCGTCCAGGACCAGCAGAGCGGGAGGCCGGTGGCTCTGGCAGGCTGGGCTGTGGTTCCAGGTCTTAGCCTTGGGACTCTTGCAGTTGTAGCTGCCACAGTCAGGTGTGCCCAGGCCCTAGGCCCCGCAAAGATCAACACCTACTGGGCCATAAGCCAAGGGCCCAGGGCTGGGGAATCTCCTTAGGGCTCCCCAAACCCCTGGGCCCCATCCTGCCTGCCCCCTCCCAGGCCTTATCCCAGTTGTAGACCAACCCTACTCCACCCCTGCTGGGCTCAGACTCTGCTCCAGGCTCTCTTGCTGATAGACCAGGGGCTCAGGGACCACCCATGAGGCCTGGAGCTCAGCTTCCTTTCTGCTCCCATGTTGGTTCGGGCACATATGTGAGCCTCCAGCTTGGACCCTGCCCAGTGGCTGAGCCCTGCTACCTTGCCTTGCTTGAATCACCCTCTGTCAGGTAAGGTCCTATGCCCTCTGGGCTGATTCCTGTCCTCCGCTGACTGCTTGGTGATGAGTGTTCCTTAAATTCCACCCAAGTCGAAGATTAGGAAGTTACCCTAAGAAGGAACTGCTAGAAAGGCAGACAGGGACAAAGGTGAGCTCACTAAGGGAGTGAGCGTGAAGGGGAAGGTAGGCTGACACTGGGGCCACTGCAGCAGGCTCCTAACTGGGTTCCTCAAAGCCTCTTGCCCTCTCCAGTCCATTCTACCCACTGCAGCTAGACTATTTGGCTTCTGGGTATGGTTGTGCAGGATGCACACTGCACAACTCCAGGGCACATCTTCATATTTCCAAGGTATCATTACCACAGACTACAATATAACTCTGGCCCCAGGGATTGTGCAGGTCACAACTTGTATGCCCATACAGCTATTTCACATAAGATAAAGTCCAGAATCCTAATCCATGGTTTTACAAGGCAAAAGCTGACTCCGGCCCACCCTTCCAGTCTCACTTCATGCCACGTTCCCCCTCATTCACTCTGCACTGGTCACAGGGGCTTCCTTTCACACGTCCCAATAGGCTGTGCTCCTCCATCATCTTGGCCTCTGCACGTGCTGTTGTAAACATCTAGATTGTTCTTCCCAAGTAGCTGCCTCCTGATCCTCTTGCAGACCTCAGCTCAAAGCACTGCCTCCTGAGTGAAGCCTTGACACCTGGCCTTGGTGAGGGCACCCTGTCTTATGTTCTCAAACCCCCCGCACTCTTCCTTCATAGCATTCACTCCAGTTCTCAAGCAGTGGTTTGTGTGCTTATCTGATGAAATCTGCCTCTGCTCAGAGTGTGACCAACGTGACTACAGAGAGTTGATCTTGTTTTGCTCCAGTGCCTGGCCCAGTACCTGGCATGCACAGACCTCAAAAGATATTAATAAATAAATGCATGAATGATTTCCCAGTGTCCGGGAAGCCAAGAAAGAATATTCCAGGAAGAGGGGATGACCAATAGAGCCACATGCTCCCAAGAGGGTGAAGAGGGTAAGGGCTGGAAAGAGGTCCCAGGGTACATGGTCCTGCTGGTGGCTTGGGAGAGAGCAAGGCCATGTGCAGGTGGTGGCAAAGTGTTAACAGCAGAATGGGAAGATGAGAGGTGGAGGCAATGGGCATGGGTGCAAAGGATGAACTTGGGAGCCTGAGGAAGGAGAGCTATGGATGGAGGCGGGAGGATTTGCTGTTCCCTTAAAAAAATTTTTTTTTTGCGGTACGTGGGCCTCTCACTGTTGTGGCCTCTCCCGTTGTGGAGCACAGGCTCTGGATGCGCAGGCTCAGCGGCCATGGCTCACGGGCCCAGCTGCTCCGCGGCATGTGGGATCTTCCCGGACCGGGGCACGAACCCGTGTCCCCTGCATCGGCAGGCAGACTCTCAACCACTGCGTCACCAGGGAAGCCCTGTTGTTCCCTTTTAAAGACAGGGGAGTTCTAAGATTGCTAGAGAAAGAAAATGTCCAAGATGGGAGAATGTTTCAAAATGACCATTTAATTTACTCCAATTTATTTTTTTTCTTTTATTGCTGATTTACAGTATAGTTGATTTACAGTGTTATATTAGTTTCAGGTATACAACACAGTGATTCAATATTTTTGTAGATTTTACTCCCTTTAAAGTTATTATGAAACAATGCCTATATTTTCCTATGCTGTACAGTATATCCTTGCTTATTTATTTTAGGCATAGTAGTTTGTTAATCCCCTACCACTATCTTCCCCCTCCCTCATTCCCTTTCCCCCCGATAATCACTAGTTCTCATATCTGTGAGTCTCTGTTTTGTTATATTAATTTGTTTTATTTTTTAGATTCCACATATAAGTGAAATCATATAGTATTTGTCTTTCTCTGGCTTATTTCACTAAGCATAATATTCTCTAGGTCCATCCACATTGCTGCAAATGGCACTATTTCATTCTTTTTTATGGCTGAGTAGTATTCCATATTATATATATACCACATCTTTTTTTTTTTTTCGGTACGCGGGCCTCTCACTGTTGTGGCCTCTCCCGTCGTGGAGCACAGGCTCTGGACGCACAGGCTCAGCGGCCATGGCTCACGAGCCTAGCCGCTCCGTGGCATGTGGGATCTTCCTGGACCGGGGCACTAACCCGTGTCCCCTGCATCGGCAGGCGGACTCTCAACCACTGTGCACCAGGGAAGCCCCATATACCACATCTTCTTGATCCATTCATCTGCTGATGAGCACTTGGGTTGCTTCCATGTCTTGGCTATTGTAAATAGGGCTGCTGTGAACATCAGGGTGCATGTATCTTTTTGAATTAGTTTTCATCTTTTCCAGATATATACCCAGCAGTGGAATTGCTGGATCATATGGTAGTTCTATTTTTAGTTTTGGAGGAAGCTCCATACTGTTTCCATAGTGGTTGCAACAGTTTACATTCCCACCAACAGTGTAGAAGGGTTCTCTTTTCTCCACACCCTCTCCAGCATTTATTATTTGCAGACTTTTTGATGGTAGCCATTCTGACAAGTGTGAGGTGATATCTCATTATTGTTTTGATTTGCATTTCTCTGATGATTAGCCATGTTGAGCATCTTTTCATGTGCCTGTTGGTCATCTGTACATGTTCTTTGGAAAAATGTCTATTCAGGTTTTCTGCTCTTTTTTTTTTTTTTTTTTTAAATGAAAGCTTCTTTCTTTCTTTCTTTCTTTATTTTTCGCTGTGTTGGGTCTTCATTTCTGTGCGAGGGCTTTCTCTAGTTGCAGTGAGCAGGGGCCACTCTTCATCACGGTGCACGGGCCTCTCACTGTCGCGGCCTCTCCCGTCGCGGAGCACAAGCTCCAGATGCACATCTGCCCATTTTTTAATCAGGTTGTTTGACTTTTTGATATTGAGTTGTATGAGCTATTTATATATTTTGGAAACTAACCACTTACTGGTAATATCATTTGCAAATATTTTCTCCCATTCAGTAGGTTGTCTTTTCATTTGGTCAGTATTTCTTTTGCTGTGCAAGTTTTTAAGTTTAATTAGGTCCCATTTATTTATTTTTGCTTTTATTTCTTTTGTGTTAGGAGAGAGATCCCCCCAAATATTGCTACAACTTGTGTCAAAGAGTGTTCTGCCTATGTTGTCCTCTAGGAGTTTTATGGTTTCAGGTCTTAAATTTAGGTCTTCAATTCATTTTGAGTTTATTTTTGTATATGATATGAACAAGTGTTCTAATTTCATTCTTTTACATGTAGCTGTCCAGTTTTCCTTGTATCACTTATTGAAGAGTCTTTTTTCCATCATATATTCTTGCCTCCTTTTTTTTTTTTTTTTTTTTTTTTTTTTCTTGCGTTATGCGGGCCTCTCACTGTCGTGGCCTCTCCCATTTGCGGAGCACAGGCTCCGGACGCGCAGGCTCAGTGGCCATGGCTCACGGGCCCAGCCGCTCCGCGGCATGTGGGATCTTCCCGAAACGGGGCACGAACCCGCGTCTCCTGCATCGGCAGGCGGACTCTCAAGCACTGCGCCACCAGGGAAGCCCTTCTTGCCTCCTTTGTTGTAGATTAATTGACCACAAGTGTGTGGGCTTATTTCTGGGTTCTCTATTCTATTCCATTGATCTATGTGTCTGTTTTTGTGCAAGTACCATGCTATTTTGATTACTGTAGCTTTGTAGTATAGTCTAAAGTCAGGGCAAGTGATTCCTCCAGCTTTGTTCTTTTTTCTCGAGATTGCTTTTGCAATTTGGGGTGTTTTGTGGTTACATATATGTTTTAGGATTATTTGTTCTAGTTTTGTGAAAAATGTCATGGGTATTTTAGTAGGGATTGTGTTAAATCTGTAGATTGCTTTGGGTAGTATGGACATTTTAACAATATTAATTCTTCCAATCCATGAACATGGGATATCTTTCCATTTCTCTGTATCGTCTTCAATTTCCTTCATAAGTGTTTTATGGTTTTCAGATTATAGGACTTTCACCTCCTTAGTTAAGTTTATTCCTAGGTATTATATCCTGCAACTTTACTGAATTCACTTAATAGTTCTAATCGTTTTTTGGTGGAGACTTTAGAGTTTTCAATACATAGTATCATGTCATCTACAAATAGTGACAGTTTTACTTCTTCCCATCTGGTTGGATGCCTTTTATTTCTATTTCTTTTCCGATTGTTATGGCTAGGACTTCCAAACTATGTTAACCAGAAGTGATGAGAATGGGCATCCTTGTCGTGTTCCTGGTTCTAGAGAAAAAGCTTTTAACTTTTCATTGTTGAGTATGGTTTTAGCTGTGAGTTTGTCATAAATCGCCTTTATTATATTGAGATATGTTCCTTCTGTAACAACTTTGATGAGAATTTTTGTCATGAATGGATGTTGAATTTTGTCAAATGCCTTTTCTGTGTCTGTTGAGATAATTGTGTGATTTTTATCCTTCTTTTTGTTAATGTGATGTATCATATTGATTTGGGGATATTGAACCATCCTTGCATGCCTGGAATAAATCACACTTGATTTGGGGATTTTTATATTGTTGAATTTGGTTTGGTAATATTTTGTTGAGAATTTTTGTTTATATTTATCTTAGATATTGGCCTGCAATTTTCTTTCTTTTTTTTTTTGTAGTGTCTTTGCCTGATTTTGGTATCAAGGTAATGATGGCCTTGTAGAATGAATTTAGAAATGTTCTCTCCTCTTCAATTTTTTTAATAGTTGAGAAGGATGATATTAGGTCTTCTTTATATGTTTGGTAGAATTTCCCTGTGAAGCTTTCTGGACTTTTGTTTGCTGGGAGTTTTTTTTCTTTTTGTTTGTTTGTTTGTTTTGTTTTCTTAAAATTACAAATTCAATTCACTACTAATTATCACTCTGTTCAGACTGTTTCTTCCTGATTCAGTCTTGGAAGGTTGTATGTTTCTAGATATTTGACCATTTCTTCTAGGTTATCCAATTTTTTGGCATATAACTGTTCATAGTATTCTCTTATGATTTTTTTTGGTATCTCTGTGATATTGGTTGTTATTTCTCTTCTCTTATTTCTTATTTTGTTTTTTGGGATCCTCTCTCTCTCCTTGATGAGCTTGGGTAAAAATCTGTCAATTTTGTTTATCTTTTCAAAAAACGCCAGCTTTTGGTTTCATTGATATTTGGGTTTTTTTTTTTTTTTTGGTCTCTATTTTATTTATTTACTCTCTGATCTTTTATTATTTCCTTCCTTCTGCTAACTTTGGGCTTTGTTTATTCTTCTTTCTCTAATTCCATTAGATGGTTAGTTAGATTGTTTATTAGAGATTTTTTTTTTTATTTCTTTAAATAGTCCTGTATTGCTATAAGGTTCCCTCTTAGAACTGCTTTTCCTGCATCCCACAGATTTTGGAAAGTTGTGTTTCCATTTTCGTTTGTCTCAAGGTATTTTCTGCTTTCTTCTTTGATTTTTTCATTGACCCACTGCTTTTTTAAAGTAGAACATTGTTTGGTCTCCATGTGTTTGTGCTTTTCCCATTTTTCTTCCTGTAACGGATTTCTAGTTTCATACCTTTGTGTTTGGGAAAATGCTTGATATAATTTCTATCCTCTTAAATTTGTTGAGACTTGTTTTGTGGCCCAGCATGTGCTCTGTCCTGGAGAACATTCCATGTGCACCTGAAAAAAACGTGTATTCTGATGTTTCTGGGTGGAAAGTAGATATCTATTAGGTCCAACTAATCTAATATGTCATTTAAGACCACTGTTTCCTTACTGATTTTCTTCTGGTGATTTGTTCATTGATGTAAGTGGGTATTAAAGTTCCCAACTGGGACTTCCGTGGTGGCACAGTGGTTAAGAATCCGTCTGCCAATGCAGGGGACACAGGTTGAAGCCCTGGTCTGGGAAGATCCCACATGCTGTGCCACAACTACTGAAGCCTGTGCGCCTGGAGCCCGTGCTCCACAACAAGAGAAGCCACTGCAATGAGAAGCCCACGCACTGCAATGAAGAGTAGCCACCACTTGCTGCAACTAGAGAAAGCCCGTGTGCAGCAACGAAGACCCAACACAGCCAAAAAATAAATTTAAAGAAGTCCCCTACTATTATTGTATTACTGTCAATTTCTCCTGTTATGTCAGTGTTTGCTTTATATATTTAAGTTCATATATGTTAACAAGTGTTACATCCTCTTCTTGTATTGATCCCTTTATCATTATCATTATTTGCGGTATGTGGGCCTCTCACCGTTGTGGCCTCTCCCGTTGCAGAGCACAGGCTCTGGACGTGCAGGCTCAGCAGCCATGGCTCATGGGCCTAGCTGCTCCATGGCATGTGGGATCTTCCCAGACCGGGGCACGAACCTGTGTCCCCTCCATCGGCAGGTGGACTCTCAACCGTTGCACCGCCAGGGAAGCCCCCCTTTATCATTATTTAATGCCCTTGTCTTTTGCTATAGACTTTGTTTTAAAGTCTATTTTGTCTTATATGAGTATTGTTACTCCTGCTTTGGTCTTTCCATTTGCTTGAAATATTCTTCCTTCCCCTCACTTTCAGTCTGTGTGTATCTTCAGTTCTGAAGTGAGTCTCTTGTAAGCAGCATTTAGATGGGCATTTTTTTCTTTATCCAATCAGCCACCCTGTGTCTTCTTTTCTTTTTTTTTAGAATGTATCTATCTATCTATTTATTTATATTGAAGTATGGTTGATTTACAATGTATTAATTTCTGCTGTACAGAAAAGTGATTCAGACATATATATATATATATATACACACACACACACACACATACATACATACATATATGTATATATTCTTTTCCATTATGGTTTATCATAGGATACTGAATATACAGTAGGATCTTGTTGTTTATCCATTGCATATATAATAGCTTATCTCTGCTAACCCAAACCTCCCATTCCATCCCTCCCCCAACGCCCTCCCCCTTGGCAAGCACAAGTCTGTTCTCTATGTCTGTGAGTCTGTTTATGTTTTGTAGATAGGTTCATTTGTGTCATATTTTAGATTCCACGTATAAGTGATATCATATGGTATTTGTCTTTCTCTTTCTGACTTACTTCACTTAGTATGATAATCTCAAGTTGTATCCGTGTTGCTGAAAATGGCATTATTTCGTTCTTTTTTATGGCTGAATAGTATTCCATTGTACATATGTACAAAACAAAAATAAACAAATGGGACCTAATCAAACTTACAAGCTTTTGCACAGCAAAGGAAACTATAAAAAAAAAGAATCTTGTTAATCTTGTATCCTGCTACATTGCTGAATTCATTTATCAGCTCTAGTAGTTTTTTTGTGGGGTCTTTAGGGTTTTCTCTATACAGAATCATGACATCTGCATATAATGACAATTTTACCTTTTCCCTTCCAATTTGGATACCTTTTATTTTTTTTTCTCATCTGATTGCTGTGGCTGGCTAGGACTTTGCTGGTTTTGGTATCAGGATGATCGTGGCTTCATAGAATGTCTTTGGGAGTGTTTCCTCTTCTTCAATTTTTTGGAAGAGTTTGAGAAGGATCGGTAACAGTTCTTCTTTGTATGTTTGGTAGAATTCACCTGTGAAGCCATCTGGTCCTGGACTTTTGTTTGTAGGGAGTTTTAAAATTACAGATTCTACTTCATCTCTAGTGATCGGTCTGTTCAAATTATCTGTTTCTTCTTGATTCAGTTTTGGTGGGCTGTATGTTTCTAGAATCTTGTCCATTTCTTCTACGTTGTTGAATTTGTTGGCATATAATTGTTCATAGTATTCTCTTATGGTTTTCTGTATTTCTGTGGTATGGGTTGTTGTGTCTCCTTTTTCATTTCTTATTTTGTTTATTTTGGTTCTCTCTCTTTTCTTCTTGGTGCGCCTGGCTAGAGGTCTGTCAATCTTGTTTACCCTTTCAAAGAACAAGCTCTTGGTTTTATTGATTTTTTTCCTATTGTTTTTTAAAATTTAATTTTTATTGGAGTATAGTTGATTTGCAATGTTGTGTTAGTTTCTGCTGTACAGCAAAGTGAATCAGTTATACATATACGTATATCCACTCTTTTTAAAATTCTTTTCCCATGTAGGTCATTACAGAGTATTGAGAAGAATTCCCCATGCTATACAGTAGGTCTTTTAGTTATCTACTTTATATATAGTAGTGTGTATATGTCAATTCCAATCTCCCAGTTTATCCCTCCCCTCCTTTTCCCCCCCGGTAACCACAACTTTGTTTTCTACATCTGTGACTCTATTTCTGTGTTGTAAATAGGTTCATTTGTAACATTTTTTAAGATTCCACATATAAGCGATATATGATATTTGTTTTTCTCTGTCTGGCTTACTTCACTCAGTATGACAATCTCTAGGTCCATCCATGTTGCTGCAAATGACATTCATTCTTTTTGGCTGAGTAGTAATATTCCATTGTGTGTGTGTGTGTGTGTGTGTGTGTGTGTGTGTGTACACACACACACACACACACACACATATACACCACATCTTCTTTATCCATTCCTCTGTCAATGGACATTTAGGTTGCTTCCACGTCCTGGCTATTGTAAATTGTGCTGCAATGAACATAGGGGTGCATGTATCTTTTTGAATTATGATTTTATCTGGGTATATGTCCAGGAGTGGGATTGCAGGATCATATGGTAGTTCTATTTTTAGTTTTTTAAGGAACCTCCATACTGTTCTCCATAATAGTTGTACCAATTACATTCCCACCAACAGTGTAGGAGGGTTCCCTTTTCTCCACATCCTCTCTAGCATTTACTATTTGTAGATTTTTTTGATGATGGTCATTCTGACCACTGTGAGGTGATACCTCATTGTAGTTTTGATTGGTATTTCTCTAATAATTAGTGATGTTGAGCATCTTTTCATGTGCTTTTTGGCCATCTGTATGTCTTCTTTGGAGAAATGTCTATTTAGATCTTCTGCCCATGTTTTGATTGGGTTTTTTGGTTTTATTGGATATTGAGCTGCTTGAGCTGTTTGTATATTTTGGAGATTAATCCCTTGTCAGTTGCTTCCTTTGCAAATATTTTCTCCCATTCTGTGGGTTGTCTTTTCATGTTTATGGTTTCCTTTGCTGTGCAAAACCTTTTAAGTTTAATTAGGTCCCATCTGTTTATCTTTGTTTTAATTTTCATTACTCTACAAGGTGGATCAAAAAAAATCCTGCTGTGATTTATGTCAGAATGTCTATTGTTTTTTTAATCTCTATTTTATTTATTTCCTCTCTGATCTTTATTATTTCCTTCTGCTGACTTTAGGTTTTGTTTGTTCTTTTTCTAATTCTTTTAAGTGTAGGTTAGGTTGTTTACTTGATTTTTCTTGTTTTCTGAGAAAGGCGTGTGTCGCTATGAACTTTCCTCTGAGAACTGTTCTTGCTGCACCCCAAAGATTTTGTATGGTGTTTTCACTGTCATTTGTTTCAAGGTATTTTTAAATTTCCTTTTTGATTTCATCGTTGATCCAGTTGTTTTTTAGTAGTACGTTGTTTAATCTCCATGTAATCATTTTTTTTCTCATTTCTTTTTCTGTGGTTGATTTCTAGTTTCATGCTGGTGTAGTCAGAAAAGATGTTTGAGATAATTTCTATACTCTTAAATTTGTTGAGGCTTGTTTTGTACCCTAGTATGTGGTCAATCCTAGAGAATGTTCCATGTGCACTTGAAAAGAATGTGTATTCTGATTTTTTGGATGTAATGTCCTGAAAATATCAATTATGTATAACTGTTCTACTGTATCATTTAAGATCTCTGTTACCTTATTAATTTTCTGTCTAGAAGACCTGTCCATTGATGTGAGTGGGGTGTTAAAGTCTCCTACTATTATTATATTACTGTCATTTTCTCTATGTCTGTTAGTATTTGTTTTATGTATTTGGGTGCTCCTATATTAGGTGCATGTATGTTGACAAGTGTACAATCCTCTTCCTGTGTTGATCCTTTTATCATTATACAGTGTCCTTTATCTTTCTTTATGGCCTATGTTTTAAAGTCTATTTTGTCTGATATGAGAATTGTAACCTCTGTTTTTTCATTCCCGTTTGCTTGAAATATCTTTTTCCATCCCCCCACTTTCAATCTATGTATATCCTTTGCCCTAAAGTGTGTCTCTTGTAGGCAGCATATTGTAGGCTCTTTTTTTAAAAATCCACTCTGCTGCTCTGTGTGTTTTGATTGGAGCATTGTGTCCATTGACATTTAAGGTAATTATTGATAGATATCTATTTATTGCCATTTAAACACTTTTCCCCACTGATTTTATATTTCTTCTTTGTCCCTTTCTTTTCTTTTTGTGGTTTGATGATTTTCTTTTGTATTATACTTATGTTCTCATTTTTTGTTTTTTTTGTGTGAATCTATTGTATGTTTTTGATTTGTGGTTAGCCTGTTTTTCAAGTATGTTAACCCCATCCTGTATCTACTCACCTTAGACTGGTAGTCATATAGGCTCAAACACATTCTAGGAAATGAAAAAAAAAAAAGCTACATGTTCTTCCTCCCCTACATTTCATGATTTTGATATCCTCTTTTACATCTTCATGTTCATCCTTTTGCTGTTCATTGCTGTTATCACTTTCACAGAATTTTTTTGATTTTTAAAAAAATCTGTGTACTCGCTTATTTAGGTGATTTGTTTTCCAATTGTGATTTTCTCTTTCCTATATATTCTTACTTCTTTTCTATTTATAGGAGACCTTTCAATATTTCCTTTAGGATAGGTTTAGTATTGCTGTATTCTTTTAGTTTTTGCTTTTCTGAGAAATTCTTTATCTCTCCTTCTATTCTAAATGATAATTTTGCTGAGTAGAGTATCCTAGGTTGCAGATTTTTCCCTTTCTGGACTTTGAATATATTTTTTCCACTCCCTTCTAGCCTGCAACGTTTCTGTAGAGAAGTCAGCTGATAGCCTTATGTTCACTTGTAATGAACTCCGTGTTTTTCTTGCTGCCTTTAGAACCCTCTCTTTAACTTCTGCCATTTTTATTATAATATGTTTCAGTGTAGGTCTGTTTGGGTTTACCTTGTTTGGGACCCTCTGTGCTTCCTGTACCTGGATATATTTCCTTCTTTAGGTTTGGGAAGTATTCAGCCATAATATCCTCAAATACTTTCAATCCCCTTTTCTCTTTCTTCCCCTTCTACAATCCCTATTATGCATAGATTGGCATGCTTTATATTATCCCATAGGTCTCTTATATTGCTTTCTGTCTGCTGTCCTGTGTGATTTTCAGTATTCTATCTTCCAGGTCACTTATTTGTTCTTCTGCATTATTTATTCTCCTATTCATTGCCTTTAGTCCAGTTTTTGTCTTGGCAAATGAGTTTTCTAATTTTTCTTGGTTCCTCTTTACAGTTTCTAGTTCCTTTCTGCAGTACTTTGCATTTCTGTTGATAGCCTTTCCTAATTCCTTCAGTATTTTCTTTATCTCCTTTTCGAAATTGGTGTCTATTAGGCTGAAGGGATCTGTTTCATTGTTCTTTCAGGGGAATTCTCTTGGTCTTTTAAATGGGAGTGGTTCCTCTGCTTCTTCATTTTACTTGTCTTATTCTGTGAGTTTAGGAGAAACAATTATCTGTCGAGGTCTTGGAGGGCTGTTTATATGTGGAAGTGCCCCTGTGTAGCTTGTGTGGGTTTAGTATTTTTGGTGCAAGGGCTGTTTTTAGTATGGATGCCTGTCACCTCTTTCCTCAGTATGTGCTGGCCATTATCCCCTTAATAGGGAGTGTGTAGATGCAGCAGCTGGTGCCCAGTCATGGGGTTCTCAGCAGCAGTGGTGGCTCACGCATGTCCCCAGAGCATGTGATGGGAATGGAAACAGTTCACAACTGCTCCTGAAACGGGGCAGCAGCAGTGGCAGCTTGTGACTGCTCCTGGAGCTCCTGTAGGCAGTGTCCTGCCACCTGAGAGCACATGCAGGGAAAAAGAGTGTAATGGTGGGTCCTGCCCCTTCCCTTGCATGCCACCCGCACGATGGCTCCTTGCCTCTAAGGTGGCCCAGGCTTCCTCTGCATACACCCTCAGGTGTGGTTGCACCAGACTCCAGCCCCTTCAGGCTGTTTCCATGCAGCCCATCCCAATCCTCTCCCCAGGTCTGATCTCCAAAGTTGGAGCTTCTGCACCCAGCCCACGCTTGCCCTGGCAGATGCACTGGGGAGAGGAGAGCAGTGGCACTGACCATCTGTGCAGGTCTCTCTGCATTCTTTCTGCTGCAAACTCGTTCTTGCATTCTCTTCCAAGGCTCTGAAGCTCTGTCCTGGCTGATGTCCCTACTGGTGAGGGGACTTCCCAGGGTGCAGGAAGCTTTCCTCTTTCAGAGCTCCCTCCCAGGGGTGCAGGTCCCGTTTGGATTCCTTTCTCACTTTCTTTTTTCTCTTTCTTTTTTCTTTTGTTCTACCTGGTTACATGGAGATTTTCTTGCCCTTTCAGAGGTCAGAGGTCTTCTGCCAGCATTTGGTAGATATTCTGTGAGAAACATTCCACATGTAGATGTACTTTTGATGTATTTGTGGCAAGAGGTGACCTTCACATCCAGCTACTCCACCATCTTGATTGCTCCTTTCTGCTCTGTCTTTTCTTTCTTTCTCTCTCTTTCTCTCTCTCTCTCTCTCTCTCTCTCTCTCTCTCTCTCTCTCTCTCATGGGCTGAGTAGTTGTGGCTTGCAGGCTCTAGAGCACAGGCTCAGTAGTTGTGGTGCACGGGCTTAGTTGCTCCATGGCATGTGGGAGCTTCCCGGACCAGGGCTCGAACCCGTGTCCCCTGCATTGGCAGGTGGATTCTTAACCACTGCACCACCAGGGAAGCCCTGCCCTATGTCTTGATTGGAGCATTTAGTCTATTGACATTTAAAGTGATTACTGATAGGTATGTACTTACTGCTATTTTGTTACTTGTTTTCTGGCTGTTTCTGTAGTTCTTCTCTGTTCTTTTCTTCTTTTAGTTTCTTCCCTTTTGGTTTGATGATTTTCTTTAGTGGTATGCTTGTGTTCCTTTCTCTCTAGCTTTTGTGTAACTATTGTAGGTTTTTGATTTGTGGTTACTATGGGGTTCATATATGTTGACCTATAACTATGTGTAACTGACAAAGTTCAAACACATTGTAGAAGATCTACATTTTTTTTTACTCCCCTCCCCGACATTTTGTGTTTTTGATGTCCTATTTTACATCTTCATGTGTATTCCTTCACTGTTTGTTGCAGTTAAAATTGATTTTACAATTTTTTTTGTCTTTTAATCTTCATGTTAGCTTATTTAGTTGGTTGATTCTCATCCTTTACTATATATTTGCTTTACTAGTGGGATTTTTCCTTTCCTATAGATCTTATATTAGCCTTCTCTTTTCCACTTAGAGAAGACTCTTTAACATCTCTTTTAGGGTCATATTAGTATTGATGAACTCTTTAGTGTTGCTTGCCTGAGAAGTTCTGTATCTCTCCTTCAATTCTAAATGAGAATTCTGCTGGGTAGAGTATCCTGGGTTGCAGGCTTTTCCCTTTTAGCACTTTAAATATAGCATACCACTCCCTTTTGGCCTGCAAAGTTTCTGCAGAAAAATCAGCTGATAGCCTTATGGGTGTTCCCTGATATATATTATTCTGTTTTCTTACTTGCTGCCTTTAGAATTCTCTCTTTAACTTTTGCCATTTTAATTATGATACGTCTTGGTGTGGGTCTGTTTGGGTTCATCTTGTTTGGGACCCTCTGTGCTTCCCGTACCTGGATATCTGTTTTCTTCTTCAGATTCAGGAATTTTTCGGCCATAATTTCATCAAATACATTTTGGACACTTTTCTCCCTCTTCTCCATCTGGGACCCCCCATAATCTGATTTTCTTTTTCATGCTTGATGTCCCAGAGGTCCCTTAAAGTGTTCTTATTTTTTAAAATTTCTTTTTATTCTTGCTGTTATGACTGGGTGATTTCCATTATTCTATCTTGCAGATCACTTACACGTTCTTCTGTATTACCTAGTCTGCTGTTAATTCCTTCTAGCATGTTTTTCATTTCACTTATTGTATTCTTCAGTTCTGACTGGTACTTTTTTATATTTTCTAGTTCTTTATTAAAATTCTCACCATATTAATCTATTTTTTTCAGTAATCCAGTTAGCATTCTTATTACTGATGCTTTGAACTCTTTATCTATCTGATAAATTATTTATTTTCATTTCATTGGTTGTTTTTCAGGGGTTTTCTCTTCTTTCAATTGAAACAAATTCCTCTATCTTCTCCTTTTGCTTAACTTTCTCTGTCTCCATGAGATTAGGTGAAACAGTTACCTACTCTGGTCTTGAATGGGTGTCCTTGTATGGGAGTGACCCTATACAGTCTGCATGTGCCCAGTGGCTTTGGTGGGAGAGCTGGATCTGACATGAGCATGAGTCACATCTTCCCCCATGCTGTTCTGGCAGGTATCACATTGGTAGGAGGTGGGGCTGGAGATGAAGGGGCTAGATCCAGAGCTAGGTGTGAGCTGGGCCTTGTGCTCTGCTCAGTGGCTGATATCACCTTATTTGGAGCAAGGTTGGGTCCCAAGTTGCTGAAGCAGAAGCCCTGAGGGTAGGGTCTGAACTGGCTCTGTTCCCCCTAAGTGTGTGCTCTCCCCCTCCCATCACTGGCACCCTCATCTCAGAGCAGAGCAGTGCTGGATTGGGCACTCAGTGTGGGTCTGTGTGTGGGCCATGGCAGTCCCAGCCCTAGCTAGGGTCTCAGACTGCTTCTAAAGTGCTGCCTCCATAAGCACCAGTAATGGGTTCTCCTGCCCCTTTCAGATGCTGTTCTATGTCTGAGCCAGCTCCATCCCTCACAACTGAGCACTCCCCTTGGCCACAGCAGCCCTTGCCTTAGTGTGGAGCAGCATCATGGAGCAAGTGGGGCTGGAGTGTGTACTCCGCTCAGGCTGGGGCAGTTGTGGGAAACCGGTCAGAGTCCCAAGCAGTTTCAATCTGCTTCCTCCGCTTGTTTTGGGAGCCAGCAAGTGTGTGTGTGCTCTTCATAAGAGTCTAGGTTTCTTACAGCCCTCCTATTAGTCCCACTGATTGTCAAACCTAAGGGAACTCGTCTGCCTGGTGTTAGACCTCAGGGCTGGCGTGTCCAATATGTGGCTCAAACTGCTCCCTCCCCAGGGAGATCTCTGTCCATGTAATCCCCTTCCTCTTCTGAGTCCCCTCCCAGGGGCACAGGTCCCTGATTACTTCTCTTCCCTTCCTACCTGATTCTGTGTGGATCTTTCTTACAGTGTTGGTTGTACAAGAGTCTTTCTGCCAATCTCCAGTTAATTTTCAGTGAAAATTACTCCACGTGTAGATGTATTTTTGGCATTCATGGGGGGAGGTGAGCTCTGAATCCTTCTACTCTGCCATCTTGATATGTCTCCTCTGTTTTAATTTTAACACCCACTGAAGTCTGAAGTCCATCTTCACTATAGTGGGTTAAAGGTGTAAAGTCATTTAATGTCTCAGAATCAGTTTTCTCACTGGTAAAATTGGGTTTTATGAAAAACACCTGGAACATATGAAGGGCTCCCTAAATGGTAGTTTCCTTCCCACTTTCCCATCTTTGCCTAGTAGCAGAGCTGTTATGTATAGCTGTTAAGTCTATGCACTGCACAACTCCAGGGGGGTACCATTCACAAAGATTAAGCCCTGCTCCTTGGCAAATCTGAGTTGCTTCTTCCTACAGGTGATCACCATGAGGTGGGCCTGGTGAAGTCGGGGCGGGGACTACAGTCAGAGACACTGCTTACTGTCTGTTCTTTTCAAGAAAACCAACAGCCACACAGGTAGCTCCAGGTGGGCCAGTGGGTAGGCCATCTCAGCTAGGAGAAGAGCTTTGGATTCCTGGGAATGATCTGTGACTCCCTGCAATATAGAGCCTCTTTAAAACCCTGGGCTAATAAATTACGTGACTAGCAAGTTAGTTAGCACTGCTCTGATCATTTCTCGGTGCTGGCCCAGAGTCCCTATCTGGGAGCAGGCAGTAGGATGGTAGGGCACCTGGATAGACAGCCAGAGCAGAGGCTGTCTGGCTGGCTGGGGCCAAGGAAGAGACAAATCAGACCCAAGACCACTCTGAGGAGAAAATGGCCTCTGGTCAAGGGGAAAGGGCTCTAGGTTTGCTCCTCTCACTCAGTGGCATTAGTGACAATTCCCATCCTTCAGAGGACCATCCGAAATGAGTCTGTGGTTCTTTAAAAGATGCAGAAGTCTAGGAGGGAGAGGAACTCTGCTAATGCAGAAACCCAGGCTTTACACAAGGGGCCATGGCCCTGTGTGGCCATGCGCTCCATGGACCCATTTGGGCTACCCCAGCCTGTCTCATCCCAGTCTGAGGCCCCTCCCTTCTCTGCAGTCTCTCCACCCCCATCTTTGAGTTCCGTGACCAAGGTGGGAAGAAACCTGGTGGCTCAGTGCCACCAGCTGGTGGGGGCTGGAATAAGTTGGGTGGCCACAGGCTGCCTACTCAGGGTAAGCCCAGCCCCCAAGATGTCCATCAAGTTCCAGCCTCCATCCCGCCTCCAATGGATGTAGCTCATCCTCAGTCTCTGCCTCGCTCTCCTGTTTACTCCCTATTCCCCACTGAGACAGAATCCATCCTTTGGTATTGGTCATTTTCGTGGTGGCCTGCTACCCTATCTGGTGATTTTGCCATATTCTTTACATATTAAAATTTTTTCATATGACAAGCATCCAGAAAAGTACATTCAACATATATATGTTCAGTTTTAAATAGTTTTAAGGGAACCCTCACGTAACCACCACCCATGTCTCAGGTACGAACATTGTCAGTACCCTAGAAGCACCCCCTTCCTCTCTGCATTCAGGTCACAACCCTCTCTCACCCTTCAAAGATATAACCAAAATCCTCACTTTTATCGTGATCACCTCCGTGCTCTTCTTCATAGTTCCACCAGCAACATATGCACCTTTAAACAGCAGACTGTAGTTTTGTCTACACTTTATATAAATACTCATCCTATGCATATTATTTTGTGATTTTTTTTTTTTTTACTCAAAGTTATGTTTATAGGATTCATCCTTTAACAATTTCATTTCATCCTCAGTCTCTGCCTCGCTCTCCTGTTTACTCCCTATTCCCCACTGAGACAGAATCCATCCTTTGGTATTGGTCATTTTCGTGGTGGCCTGCTACCCTATCTGGTGATTTTGCCATATTCTTTACATATTAAAATTTTTTCATATGACAAGCATCCAGAAAAGTACATTCAACATATATATGTTCAGTTTTAAATAGTTTTAAGGGAACCCTCACGTAACCACCACCCATGTCTCAGGTACGAACATTGTCAGTACCCTAGAAGCACCCCCTTCCTCTCTGCATTCAGGTCACAACCCTCTCTCACCCTTCAAAGATATAACCAAAATCCTCACTTTTATCGTGATCACCTCCGTGCTCTTCTTCATAGTTCCACCAGCAACATATGCACCTTTAAACAGCAGACTGTAGTTTTGTCTACACTTTATATAAATACTCATACTATGCATATTATTTTGTGATTTTTTTTTTTTTTACTCAAAGTTATGTTTATAGGATTCATCCTTTAAACAATTTCATTGAGGTATAATTTATTGTTTTATTGAGGTATAATTATTCTAGTATATTCTGTCGTTTTTCAAGAATGCTTCTCAGTCTGTTATCTACTTCTGGTAAATATTCAGTGCCTTGAAATGCCTGTTTTTGATCATTCTGTCCAGTTTTACACTTGCTTTTTTTGCAGAGGATAATCACTGACCTCTTCATGCTACAGTAACTAGCATGAAGTCTCACGCGATTTCTCAGTTCATTCTTTCTTATTGTTGCCATTGTGTAATAACCCATGGTATGAATATACTCCAATTTATTTAGCTTGTTCCCTGGGGATGCACCCTCCAGTTTAGTCTATCATGGATATTTCTGGACTAGGGTCCTAGTATATGGACATGCATACTTATGAGTGGAATTGCTGGTCATAGGGTATATTCGTTTTCTATTGCTGCTTTAACATATCACCACAAATTTGGTGGCTTAAAACAATCCAAATTTATTATCTTACAGTTCTAAAGGTCAGAGTCCAAAGTGTGTCTCACTGGGATAAAATCAAGGTATCAGCAGGGTTGTGTTCGCTTCTGGAGACACTAGGGGAGAATCTGTTTTCTTGCTTTTTCTAGCTTCTAGGGGCTACCAGCATTCTTTGGCTCATGGTCCCCTTTCATCTTCAAAGCCATCAATGGCTGGTTGAATCTTTCTCATGCTACATCATTCTGATGAGTCTTCTGCTTCCCTCTTCTCTTGTGATTACACTGGAACCACCCAGATGATCCAAGGTAATCTCTCCAGCTCAAGATCCTCAACTTAATCACATCTGTGAAGTCCCTTTTAGCATATAAGGTGTTAACAGGTCCCAGGGATTAGGGTGTGGACATTTTGGGGCAGGCCATCATTCTGCATTTAATACCACAGTTGTATTACAAATATTAAATGTATTGATAAGGACAAACAGAAACAGCAGTTTTTGTACATCCTTGTTAATACCTGATATTATCAGAGTTTAAAATTTTTGCCACTGGTCTGTACACTATCCCTAAGGGAATGGGGAAGGGAAGTTGAACCACTTCCCATATTTCCAGCCACTGACCAAATCATTCCACAGATAGTATTGATCATCTACAACTAAGCTGCCTTCACCTACCTGGATTTTCAGCATTGTTTTAAGTAGCTTGGTCCCAGCTATTTGACTCCTTGTATTTTAGATATTCCATCAGCCTGCTGGCTGTCTTACATGCAGACTTCATTCCTGCCTTGTAGTAAGTTTCTTCTAGTCCCCACCTGTCTGCTGTGCTGGGGTCTTAACCATACTCAATGATGAGTCTACTTGAATGATGATAACAGGGTAGGCAGGTGCATTTGAAGACACATGGTATGATACCCTAAATAGAAAGCCACCAGCTTCATGCCGATATGTCAACTGCTCCACTGGCCATGAACTTGCTGCTAACACTTGGCTTACACTACTTGGGATACTAGAAGATTAAGAAGCCTGGGCAGCAAAAGTCATCTGAGATGGAAACCCAAAGTTTCCAGGGGATTTCAAGGTATAACAGAGCTTTGAGTGTCAAACAGCATGGCAGAGGATGTATTTTCCTGACCTTAAAAACATTTGCCATGACAAATGCCTCTGCCACATCCAGTTTGATGTTGAAACACCCTCAAAGAATTACCCAGATTAGCCCCTTTTGAAAGTCTGCAGCATTTACTACTGAATTTCACCTCCCAGTTAGAAGCAGAGAAACAAGAATGCTGGGGTATACCTCTCACCAAGTATGGTCTCACAAAATACCATTTCAATTCTCCTTTACACACTGGAAATTTTCAGCATGGGCATGGTGCCCAGTATAATAGCAAATAAAACAGATGTGTTTTTCCATTCATATTGGTCAGGAAACTTCATAGTAAGCAGTTTAATATTTATATAAGAAATGTCATCTATATACTGAAATATCCCTATAAATTAATTGATATTGGGAAAACCGTCTTAAGGGAAATAAATGCTTGAAAACTGAAGTATCAGAAGAAGTACGTCCAATCTGTAACCAGGAAGTTTCATATTAAGCAGGTCAAGAAAACAGACACAGAAATGCTGGCCGGACTATCCTGCTATGTCTCTCCTAGCCAGAAGCAGGGTGCTTATCAGCTGGCCACGGGACACTCAGGGTCTACTTCTAAAGGCATTAGGATGGCTACAGTGGCCTTGCAGGGAGACAAGCCCGTGAGGGACAGCAGCCTTGCTAGAGGTCCTCCTCTGGCAGTGACCAGGTGCTTAGAACAAGGTGATGATAAATGACACTAAGGGATTGGCTTTTGTTGACCAGAGCTGATAGTTACTGAGGTCTGGAAAGAGTCATGAGACAGGGACCAACCAATGTCTTCACAACTGACCTCTCTCCTCCAGTCTTCCTGCTTTCTTCTCCAGCTTCATGAGTAAAGGCATTCCCACAAGATATTGTCCCTGACCCTTCCCTTTTCTCTACATGCTTTCCTGTTATACGCCAAGAGAGAATGGAACAAGTGGAAGACTTGCAGTGATATAACCACAGCCCTGATCTTCTGCCCGAACTCCAGTTCCGCTTGTGCCAATGCCTAGGTGTCAACCTCAAGGTTTCCAAAGCTGACACTCTTATGTCCCCTCCCAGGCTTGTTTTTCCTCCTAGGTTCCCCAGTACTGCTGATGGTGCCCCACATCTAAATATCTGTTCTTCACACTGCCTTCCAAGTCATCTCTCTGGAATAGAGCTCTGATTACATCACTCACCTGCTCAAGAAACTTCCATGACCCCTACTGCCTACAGAATCAAGTCCAAACTTGCTGCCTTGGCATCAAGTCCCTCCAGGACTTGCTTCACTGTAATCAGCTATTATTCAATTCATACTCTTAATATTCCAGCCGAACAGGTAACTGCTATATACTCATTATTAGGTGTCAGGTGCTGTGCATCAGACATCATCACATTTAATCATATAATGTGCATGTCCCTAGGATTTCCACTTTTATAGACATGAAAAATATGACCAGTAAGTTGCCCAAGGCTGGTGGGGTAGGGCCTGGACCAAGGTCTGTCATGGCTTAGCCACATGCTTGGCTGTCTCATAAGCTAAGCCCTTCCCCATTTCCCAGGCGGGACATTTGCTCACATGGCCATCCTGTCTGGGATGCTTTACTCCTTTATCCTAATGTCTAAATACAAAAGCCCTGGGGGGAGAGGAGACAAGAGGGAGGAGAAGGACATGAGCTCACCTCCTCTTCCGGAAACACCAAAATCACAGCTAACTGCTGAATAACCACCAGCAAAAAAACGTTGGAACTCACCAAAAAAGATACCCTACATCCAAAGACAAAGAAGAAGCCACAGTGAGATGGTAAGAGGGGCGTAATCATGATAAAAAACAAATCCCATACATGCTGGGTGGGTGACCCACAAACTGGAAAATATATAACAGGGGTTCTCCTACAGGAGTGAAAGTTCTGAGCCTCACATCAGGCTCCCCAGCCTGAGGATCTGGCAATAGGAGGAAGAGCCCCCAGGGACTCTAGCTTTGAAGGCCAGCAGGGTTTGATCACAGGAATTCCACAGGACTGGGAGAAACAGAAACTCCACTCTTGGAGGGTGCACATAGGGTCTCGAGTGCACCAGGACCCAGGGTAAAAAGCAAGTGAGCACATTAAGAGACTGGGCCAGACTTACCTGCTAGTATTGGAGGGTCTCCTGTGGAGGCGGGGAATGGCTGTGGCTCACTGCGGGGACAAGGACACTAGTGGTGGCAGTTCTGGGGAGTACTCATTGGTGTGAGCCCTCCTGGAGGACACCATTTTCTCACCAAGACCTGGCCCCACCCAACAGCCTCTAGGCTCCAGTGCTGGGACGACTCAGGCCAAACAACCAACAGGGTGGGAACACAGCACCACCCATCAGCAGACAGGCTGCTTAAAGTCTTCCTGAGTAGATGGCTGCCCAATAAACACACCCCCTGACACGGCCCTCCCCACCAGGGGGACAAGACCCAGCTCCACCCACCAGTGGGCAGGTACCAGTCCTTCCCACCAGCAAGCCTGCAGAAGCCTCTTAGATGCCTCATTCATCAGGGGGCAGGCAGCAGAAGCAAGAAATACAACCCTGCATCCTGCAGAACAGAAATTGCAATCACAGAAAGACAAAATGAGAGGGCAGGGGAATATGTCCCAGATGAAGGAAAAAGATAAAACCCCAGAAGAATAACTAGTGAAGTAGAGATGCACAATCTACCTGAAAAAGAATTCAGAGTAATGATAGTAAAAATGATCCAAGATCTTGGAAAAAGAATGGTGGCACAGATTGAGACAATATACGAAGTGTTTAACAAAGACCTAGAAGAACTAAAGAACAAACACAGTTGAACAATACAGTAAGTGAAGTAAAGAATACAGTAGAAGGAATAAATAGCAGAATAACTGAGGCAGAAGAACAGATAAGTGACCTGGAAGACAGAATGGTGGAAATCACTGCCATGGAACAGAATAAAGAAAAAAGAGTGAAAAGGAATGAGGACAGTCTAAGAGACCTCTGGGACAACATTAAATGCAGCAACATTCACATTATAGGGGTCTCAGAAGGAGAAGAGACAGAGAGAAAGGGCCTGAGAAAATATTTGAAGAGATAATATCTGAAAACTTCCCTAACATGGGAGGGGAAACAGTAACCCAAGTCCAGGAAGCACACAGAGTCCCAGGCAGGATAAACCCAAGGAGGAACACACTGAGACACACAGTAATCAAACTGACAAAAATTAAAGACAAAGAAAAATATTAAAAGCAATAAGGGAAAAGCAGCAAATAATGTACAAGGGAACTCCCATAAGGTTATCAGCTGATTTCTCGGCAGAAACTCTGCAGGCCAGAAGGGAGTGGCATGATGTATTTATCAGGCTCCCTAACTTCAGACTATACTACAAAGCTACAGTCATCAAAACAGTGGGGTACCGGCACAAAAACAGACATATAGATCAATGGAACAGGATAGAAAGCCCAGAAATAAACCCATGCACCTATGGTTAATTAATCTATGACAAAGGAGGCAAGGCTATAAAATGGAGAAAAGACAATATCTTCAATAAATGATGCTGGGAAAACTGGACAGCTACATGTAAAAAAATGAAATTAGAACATTCCTTAACACCATACACAAAAATAAACTCAAAATGGACTAAAGATCTAAATTTAAGACTGGATATTATAAAACTCTTAGAGGAAAATATAGGCAGAATGCTCTTTGACATAAATTGCAGCAATACCTTTTCTGATCTTCTCCTAGAGTAATGGAAATAAAAACAAAAATAAACAAATGGGACCTAATTAAACTCAAAAGCTTTTGCACAGAAACAGAAACCATAAGCAAAACGAAAAGACAAAGAATGGGAGGAAACATTTGCAAATGACGTGACCGACAAGGGATTAATCTCTAAAATTTACAAATAGCTCATGTGGTTCAATATCAAAAAACAAAAAACACAATCAAAACATGGGCAGAAGACCTAAATAGACATTTCTACAAAGAAGACATACAGAGGGCCAAGAGGCACATGAAAAGATGCTCAACATCACTAATTATTAGAGAAATGCAAATCAAAACTACAATGAGATATCACCTCATACCAGTCAGAATGGCCATCATCAAAAAGTCTACAAACAATAAATGCTGGAGAGGGTGTGGAGAAAAGGGAACCCTCTTGCACTGTTGGTGGGAATGTAACTTGGTACAGCCACTGTGGAGAACAGTGTTCCTTAAGAAACAGAGGTTCCTTAAGAAACTAAAAATAGTGCTACCATATGATCCAGCAATCCCACTCCTGGGCATATATCTGGAGAAAAACATGGTTCGAAAGGATACATGCACCCCAGTGTTCACTGCAGCACTGTTTACAATAGCCAAGACCTGGAAGCAACCTAAATGTCCATCGACAGATGAATGGATAAAGAAGATGTGGTACATATATACAATGGAATATTACTCAGCCATTAAAAAGAATGAAATAATGCCATTTGCAGCAACATGGATGGACCTGGAGATTATACTAAATGAAGTAAGTCAGACAGAGAAAGAAAAATATCATATGATATTGCTTATATGTGGAATCTAAAAAAATATATATATACAAATGAACTTATTTACAGAACAGAAACAGACCCACAGACTTAGAGAATGAACTTATGGTTACCAGGGGGAAGGGTGGAGGGAAAGGATAGACTGGGAGATTGGGATTGACATGTACACACTGCTATATTTAAAACAGATACCAAACAAGGACATACTGTATAGCATAGGGAACTCTGCTCAATATTCTGTAATAACCTAAATGGGAAAAGAATTTGAAAAAGAATATAGTGTATAACAGAATCACTTTGCTGTACACCTGAAACTAACACAACATTGTTAATCAACTAGACTCCGATATAAAAGAAAAAAGAAAAAGAATATAGTGTATAACAGAATCACTTTGCTGTACACCTGAAACTAACACAACATTGTTAATCAACTAGACTCCAATGTAAAAGAAAACAGAAAAATAAATACAAAAGCCCTACCTGGTCCTTCCAGTTTAAACCAAGTCTTACCATCTCCCCCCTACAAATGCACACATTGCTTCAAGCGCAAGCATGGGAGGGCTGCTGGAGCATTTTGCTCCTTTTGTATTTTTTCAGCCTTAACATTTGTAACCTTAAACCTGACAAATCAAACCTTGTCCTTGGGCAGAGTTGGAGCAAGCAAAGGGCAGAAAAGGGAATTATTCTCAGAGTAGAGCTGCCTGTGATGACCCCTGCATCTTCCCCCTGCCTACCTGGGAGATAGTTCTTGGGCAGGTCAGCACCCTGTCCAGGCACAGAAGAACCTGGAAACCAGGCCAGGACAGTTCTTGTAGCAGCACCTCCGCTCTGTGACACGTCTGCATGGGTCCTTATCCCTATGACCCCATGTGTGGGATTTCAGGTTCTGCTTTTATTCCCTGAGGCTGTGCGATCTGCAGCTGGCAAAGGATGCCCAGGACTGAGCAGCTGCACCCTGTCCCACCTTCCCCTGCAAATGGCAAAGAAGGCTTCAGAAAAGATAGTCTTCCGGCCGGTATCAAACATGAGCCTTGCTCTGTGCCCTGAAAACTTGTGTGCAGGGGAGGGTCTTGCCATATTGTCACCAACCCAGGGAAGAGCAAAGTACCTTCTGGCCGTGGTTTTGGCTTTTCCAATCCTCCGTCTTGCATGAGCTCAAAGGCAAAGGAGACGTTCAAGACCTGGAGAGAGAAAGGCAGTGCGTGAGGTGCTGCATACTCATTCCTAGACCCTTGGGGCTCCCTGTGACCTGCCCCTGGAAAGTGAAGGAACAAGCACTGTAGCCAGTGGGGCAGGGGCTGAGCTAAAATGAGGCCATTTTTCGAAGGACAAATGAGGCTGCCAAACTGCCCCGGCCATGAGGAGTGTGAGTCAGGCCCAGCCTGCTGTTGGTGAAGCACTCCCAGAGGAGTTAAAAATCCTCTCCCTGTCTTACTGCGTTCTTGCATCACTGCCAGGACTGTAAACTCAGGGACATAAGTGCTCACAGTTGAAAGGATCAGAAAGCAAGACATTTCAAGAGGCAGAGAAGGGTTTCTGCTTGGGACCAAATGCCCCTTGTCTAGCAGGTGGGCTGGGGCAGCCTGTGAGAGGCATCAGAAATCGGCTGAGCACCGGCCTCAGGTCTGACCAGCCTTGCAGCCACCTTCCCTGTCACCTCTGGGGAGAGATGAGGCTGGGCTGTGGCGCCAGGCAGGAGCATACGGCTAGGGGAGCAAGGTGCAGGAGAGGGAAAGCTGTTCAGGATGCTCAGTGGCCTGTAGGTAGCTGCGTCCCAGCTCAGCTGTGCATCACAATGAGCCCCCCATCCGACCACTGAAGACTCTGGGCAGAGGGGAAGCCGCCGCCTTTTCCCCAGATGGCTTCAGCAGAGGTGTGGGCAGATGGGTCGGGCATGTGGGCTCGGGCCTCCCGTGATGTCACCTCCCCTAACCTTCTGCTCAAAGCTGTCCGGGGTCAGGAAGAAGCTGTGCAGGGGCACGAAGTAGCCCTCCAGGAGCCCCATGAGCAGCACCAGGTACACCCCATCTGCAAACTGGAGGGAGAGAGACAGGTGAAGGCACTGGGCCCCGAGCGCCCCAGCCCAGGCCTTTCCAGGGGCACATCAGCTTCCGTGTTGACCCCCGCAAAGGCTATATCCCCAGGCAGGCTGCTGGCAGCGGGTGAGGGGCAGTAGCCCAAGGCAGGAAGGTCTGCTCTGCAGCAGGCCTGCCCCATGTCTGGCTGGTCCAGCACAGCCACAAGCCCATGGTCCTGATCTCAATTGGTCCAGTATTTATTGAGCACCAACTATGTACCAAGCCCTGATCTGAAACAGGGACCACAGAGGTGGGTCAGGTGTGGCCCCTGCCCTGGAGGAACTCATGGTACAGTGGCGAGACTGTTGTGGAGGAAATGCAGCCGCTGCTCTGATGGAGGGAAGCATGCTGGCCTGCATGAGACTGACGAAGGTCACTCATCCCACTGAAGGCAACAGCGAAGGCTTCTGGAGCAGGCGCTGCCTGGGTGGAGACATGAGGGATGAGCTGGAGTTAGCTAGGGAGGGCAGAGGGAGGAGGGAAAGGGGATGTCCAAGGCCAACGGCATGAGGCTACTAGGGCGACTTCTGCTTTATGAACAGGGAAGGATCTAGTGTCATACCAGCCTGGGCATTCTCCCCTCTCACCCTCGCCTTATTACTGCTTGAGAGGCAGCATAGTACAGCTGTTAGGAACGTGTGCTCTGGGCTGGCCTCTAGCTCTACCACTTATTAACTGAGTGACTTGAGCAAGTTACAGAGCTTCTCTGTGCCTCATTTTTCTCACCTGTAAAATGGGGCAATAATAGTATAGTATCTAATTCATAGGGTTTCATGCGGCCTAAACCAGTAAATATGTGTAAGGTGCCTAGAACACTGCTTGGTGTGTAGGCAACACTTAACACATACTAACTACTGCTATTTCTATCCGGGAAAACAACAAAGCAGTCAGACACAATCAGCTCTTGCTGATAAAGCACAACTGTGTGCTCAGGGCCATGGCAAGAGGCTTAGAGCTGGTCCCAGCACCTGTGGGATGAGGGAAATTTGAAAGGAGTAGGTGTTCTGGGTATGGAGAATGGCCTGAGCAAAGTTACAGCATATCTGATATTCTAGAACCTTGCAAAGGAGGCAGGGCCATCAAATATTTGTATAAACAACAGTTACTAGAGTTCACAAGAGATCAAAGTTCTTGGAATCATCTTAGGAAACTTTAAAAATACTAGACGGAATTAGTATTCTGCCCGGGCTGGGCCAGTGTCTGAGCTCTGCTGGGTGACCGATTGGTGGGCCTGTGACTCAACCTTGGTTATGGGCAAACAACCTGGAGTATGAACTTGACCTAGAAGCAGCTTCCTCCCTGTTTCCATCCATCTGGCTGGTAGGGCCTGAGCATGACTCATCCCAGGCCACCCCAGGGTGGACAATGGGAAATAGACCCCAGCAACCGTGTCAAAATCACAGCCCCACCCATGGAACTAGTTAACTAGGCCTAATTCTGGCTGTGGCTGGAATGGGTTGAGAATGAAAGAAACTAATCTGTCAACTCAGGGGAGCACCCTGGGTTAGGGTCAGGGTTAGTCACAGCTGTGAGTACCACTGACCTAGACTGCTCCCACCCCTGACTGCTGGTTCCAATGACTTGGTGGTAAAACTCGCAGATAGACACCAGATATGCTCGGCAGAGACCCCTTCCCTGCCCATGGGGAAGGGAGAGCTCATTCCAGCCCTCTCCAGGAATCATTGCTTCTGCAGCGCGTTCCCTATCTCCTGAAGAGCATATCAAGCTGCCTCCAGAGTCCAGACACACCCAGGCAGATCTCAGTCACAGACCCGGGCATTGCCTTTAAAAATAATAGGAGGTGCCCCTGTGTTCAAAAGAAAACCACACTTTAGAAGTTCATTGCGAATGAAAAGAGGTTGGGAAACAGGATACATTACATGGTATAAAGATTATACCTAATAAAGATTAGTTATTAATTATAAAGCGGGGGGTAGGGGGGCAGAGCTTTACAGTAGGGAAATCTGGGGTATGCCCACTTAGCCAAGTGGTCAAAATTACCACCACCAGGAACAGAACTGATGGAGAAAAGTGCCTGAGAAGGGACTTCCCTGGTAGCGCAGTGGTTAAGAATCCGCCTGCCAATGCAAGGGACATGGGTTCGATCCCTGGTCCGGGAAGATGCCACATGCCGTGCAGCAACTAAGCCCGTCCGCCACAACTACTGAGCCTGAGCTCTGGAGCCCGCGAGCCACAACTACTGAAGCCCATGCGCCTAGAGCCTGTGCTCCGTAACAAGAGAAGCCACCGCAGTGAGAAGCCCGTGCACCGCAAGGAAGACCCAACACAGCCAAAAATATATATATATTAAAAAAAAAAAAAAGGCCTGAGAAGAACACAGCATTGCCTCCATGGTACTGTTCCTGAACATGCATAACCTGGTTCTAATCATGAGGGAGAAAAACAGAGGCATTCTATGAACTAAATGGCCCACGCTCTTCAAAAATGTCGATGTTATGCAACGAGAGGCTGAGGATTTGTTCTCTATTAAAAAGAAACTAAAGAGACATGACAACTAAATGCATCAGGTGAGAATATGAGGACAACTGTATTTCTCTGAACCATGTGACACGGTCAAGAGTAGTCAAATATCAGTGATTTCATATGGTTCAACCTAAATAGATTAACATATTGTACTGATGTTAAAACTGCCTGAATTTGATTACTATATTGTGATTCTGAGGTATTTAGGGGTGGCGAGAGAGAAAAAAAACCCAAATATGGCCAAATGTTAACAACTGTTATATGTGCGTGAAGAGTACACGGAGATTCATGATAATATTCTTGCAACTTTTCAAAATAAAATACTGGAAAGAATTCGGAGAAATTCCATGCAGTTCACCCCTCTGAGTGAAGAGAGAGAGAATCCCCTCTCCCTCCCCCGGAAAAGCTCCAGGATCAGGGTGGAAAGCCCTCCCGGCAATGTGGCTGGGGCAATGGGAACAGTGGCTGTCCAGCGGGGCCTTGTCCCCCACCCTGCACATGGGGCCATCACCCACCTGGGTTTCCAGTTCCGTGACCTCCAGGTTCAATTTATTCAGGTGCTTGTTCACGAAAGTAATGAGCGTCTAGAAGAAAAGCACAAGCCAGACATTGAGATGAAGACTCTCACCCTGGAGGCCGCCCCTGTGACTCAACCATGACGACACAGGACGAGACCCAGCCAAGATCTCGGGCCCGGGATCCCTGTGCCGAGCGGAGTGAGGCTGAGCAGCCTATAAGGCTCTTGCGAAACTCCTTGAGTCCACAGGGAAGGATGGCCCCCAGGACTGGCAGTCCCATGCACTGTGCGATTCCAATAGCCAGGTCCAGAACTGTGCAAGGAGCAGGGAGTGCTAAGAGGGCAGAGTGACAGGTGGAGTGTCCTAGCCGGGCTCAGGGGGCCAGAGGAGAAATGACCGCCTTGGGTCCCTCCTTCTAGTCCCCCTAGGTGCAGGTACCGGTGCCAGGGAGACAGAGGGAGGTCTGTGTGAGGAGCAGGGATGGCAGGGTTCAGTGTGGGTGTGGAGACACGAGACCGTAGCCTCAGAAACCCCCAAGAGATGCTGTCATCCCAATGGGAGAAGAAAGGGACTGGATAAGGCATCCAGTGAAAACAAGACAGGTAAAACGGACATCAAGCAGGAAAGCTCTGTGTTTGTGGTGGTCTGGTGATGACACCAGTTTCGGGAAGCTTGCAAACTGCAGGGGGTGGGTTTTCCTAATGTTTTCCTACATCTCGCTCCCCTCCCTCCCTCCCTCTCC
>NW_006799037.1:2957552-2958759 GCF_000442215.2 Lipotes vexillifer | reverse complement strand
TTTCTTTTTCTTTCTTTCTTTTTCTTTCTCTCTCTCTTTCTTTTTCTTTCTTTCTCTCTCTCCCTCTCCCCCTCCCTCCCTCCCTTCCTCCCTCTCAGGCACCTCTTTCCCACCTTTTTCACCACGTTCAGCTTGTCTGGTGCGTGGTCAAACAAGGTGTCAAAGGCATCACGTTCTGAAAAAAGAGGAAAATGTAAAGTAGGGCCCAGAGCTGATGCCAACCCAGGTCCCAGCCACGAGACTCTACAGGCCACATGGTCAGCTCCAGGTGGGAATTCTTTGGGGTATGAGACTGTGCTGGGAAACTGGATTTGGGCAGAGATTTGGGGTTCTTGTCTTAGGGGCCTTTTTCTGTGTATATGTTAGTGTGTGTGTATCCACCCTCGACATCAGCCCTCTCTGAGCTGGGGTTCAGGAGCTCTGGCAGGCAGTCTGACTTGGAACTGGTCATTTCTCTTTACTATTTGTATTCTTTGATATCATGATTTAGTCATGATTCTAAAGTGTTTCTGAAGCTTTTTGGAAGCAGAATGTCATCCAAATATCAAATCACTCCCTAATTTTCAAAACCAACATGCCCAAGACATACTTCCTGGCAGAGGGCAGATAAGCGGATTGGGAGCTACAGAGCCCCAGGACAGAAGGGGAGCTCCCCCTCTTGAGGGATCAGGCCACTTCAATCCTTTTAGCCTCACTTTCCTCTTCCATAAAATGCCCACTGGGTACTTCCCTGGCAGGCCAGTGGTTAACACCCTGCGCTTCCATTGCGGAGGGCACAGGTTCGATTCCTGGTCAGGGAACTAGCATCCCGCATGCCAAAACGCAGCCAAAAATAATAATAGAAAAAAGGCCCACTGAACATGAACCTCCCCTAGGTGGGTTATGAGGATGAAAGACAAGAAAGTACATTCTCTGTAAACTCTGAAGTATCTGCTGATCTGAGTTATTATTAGAATGATCGGAATATTTCAATATATTATCCACAGTAAATACAGAATCATAGAAAATAGCGAAGCCATGCTCCCTGCAGGGATTTTCCTTGCTATAGCCCCCCTGGTCCTCTGATCTGAGAGGTGAAATAGTGGAGGGATCTGTGACTGGGAATGAGAAATCTCCAAGAGGAACCGGGGCTGGGAGGGTTCGTGGTGGGCTGCCTTCTTTCCTACTCTTTTTTTTTTTTTTTTTTTTTTTTTTTTGTTTTACCGGG
>NW_006799037.1:2955421-2957367 GCF_000442215.2 Lipotes vexillifer | reverse complement strand
TGTGTGATCTTCCCGGACCAGGGCACGAACCCGCGTCCCCTGCATCGGCAGGCGGACTCTCAACCACTGCGCCACCAGCCTCTCCTACTCTTGATGGGTAAATCTGAGATGGCCAGAATGGTAATTGTGATCTTGGACATTCACAGACCTTATAAACACACCCAAAGTTCTGGGAAACCAGAGAGGTAGGAGGTGAGATGAGGAAAAAGGCACCTTCCACAAGGGCTGGACAGAGTGGGGAGAGGGGACAGTCCCGAGCGCATACGTACACCTCTTGCTTTACTTCCACAATATGCTTAGAGCAAGACTTCCCTGCAAGTGCCCAGGACCCATCCAGAAGCCCAGCAGGGTCAGTGGCCTTGTTACTTGCAAGAGGACTGCAGCTGTGGTTACTTTTCCTCTTCCCACCAGTGCGCTGACCCTCCCTACCAACTGGCCCTGTCACCAGGTTGGCACAGACACACATGCAGGAATCAAGCTGAGTGCCTGTTCTTCCCAGCTGCTACAGAATTAACTAGACCCCATTGGCAGTCAGCAGCGACAGAGGACACTCTTATGCAACTCACCATGCCTTCCAGAAAGAGCCCTGCGGGAAAAGGAGAAAGAAAGCAGTGTGACTTTTCTCTCCTCACCCTTGGTGGCAGATCCCCAAAAGCTTCCTTCCTTGGCATTTTATTCTGCACTAAGTCTCCAACTATGGGTGGTCTTTACCACATTACCACCTATTTTTCCCCTCTGCTTTATAGATTTACTGGTGTTTGCATAAAGCCTGGTATAAGTGATTCATAAAGGACTATTTCTTGCCTTAAATAAACTCACGTTACTGCTTACAGTTGAGAAAGAATATTGGACTCAGAGATTCAGGATTCCCAACCATGTTTTAGGAGCAGAGCTCAGGTACCATCCCAATGTGGCATTTCACTGCCCAAGTTGCTGAGGGCATCGGCTTGGGGAGGTCAGGTTGGGCTCTCTCCTGTCCATCCTGTGATACCCACCCAAGCTGCACCTGCCATTGACCTAGAATAGGTTTTCTCAAAGACGGCAGGAACTGGAACCATACTCATAGCAGTGAAGCAGCAAAGTATTAGGAGCACAAGCATTAGGGTCAGACTACTTAGTTTTAAATCTTACAAAGCCATTTGCTTTCTGTGTGACTTTGGGCAAGCTACCGAACCTCTCTGGGCTCCAGGTCACTTATCCTTAAAATGAGGATAAAATGGTAAACAACTCAATCAGATGTTGTGAGCATTAAATGATTTAATATATAGAAAGATTTTAGCATAATTTCTACTATATACTAAATGCTCAATACATTTTTTTCTCAATACGTTTTTGGTTCTTATTATGTTGGTTTATTCCAACTATACATCTGTCACCTATTAAGCAATGACTTGCGGGTAGTGTACTGGGAAGAATGATGAACTTGGAGTTCAAGCCAGGTAGACCAAGGACAGTTTCCTCCTCCACCTTTGGGGTGTGGGGTTTTAGGAGGTGTAATCATTGCTTCATGTGCCCCTGCTCTTTCCACTTGCTCTTCTTGTTCAAAGGAATACAGAGGAGAGTTAGGGGAGCAGGAGATGATACAAACAAATTTTGCCCGGTTTTGCGTGTGGCCAGGGCTCAAGCCTGCCCAGGGATCTCAGACCCACGCACACCGACCGTCCTACTCTTTCTGCTTGAGAACAAAACTTCTCTTTCCCATGACAAAACTCTTACATGTTCTGATATTCCAATTTCTTAATGTAGATGAAAAAAAAAACAAAAAAAGAAACCCCAAAAATCCACCACCCTAAGGTAGAGAGGGGCTTTCTGGGTCATGGCATGAGACCATATAAATCAGATTCAGAAAAGGAAGAAAAATGTCCTTTTGAAGGTTAACAATTTAAATTCAACCCCATGTTTATGGCATGATGATTTCATGCTGGTTGGCTTTTTTGGGCACACTC
>NW_006799037.1:2883538-2955399 GCF_000442215.2 Lipotes vexillifer | reverse complement strand
ACTCTTTCCTGGAGTGCCACAAAATTAGAATTTTTCAATCACGGTTAATTCCGTCTCCCCACTTCCCCACCCAAGTTTGTACCTTAAGCATTGAGAGGCATGTTTTGAATGCACGGAAAAGGCTAAACTATAATCATTGGCTAAAGTCTAATCCCTCTTGCAATCCCAATAAATGAAAACTAAATATCAGCAAATGGATGAATTTCGGAGAAACATCTGTGTTCCATTACAGAATCGCTGGCAACAATGCTGTTGACATACTCTGTGTTACCAGTTATTTCCTCTTGGATTTGCCGAGACTGGAGGATTCCTTCTCGTTTCTGAAAACGGGGGTGGGGAGAGGGTTGGGAGGAAGAGAGAAAAATATGCATTAGAAAAATACAAAAAAACTGATTAGCATTCCTCATACTTAGAAAGTTACTGGCGTTTAAGAAATGAATCCAGAGACGAGATACTGCTAGAAGTGAAGTGAGGCTCCTGATTTCCTGGGACTGGACTGTACCATTCATACTTAAGTGCAATTAGTGTTTATTCCAAACAAGTCGGCTGTTTCTTGGATGGTGAATCTTTTCTTTCTTTATTGGAAGACATTCTGCTGGAAGCACACTGTTTGCCTCCTGGAGAAATCCACAGTAAACCAAATGGAAATGAGGGCCAGGGTGTGTCTGCCCTCCAGCTGGGGCCATGGAGGGAAGCGGAGAAACACATTTAACTGGGGCGGCTGGGGTGGAAGAACTGAGGTCAACTTGGAGAATTCAGAGGGAGAATTTTCAAAAAACGTTTAAATAGAGGAGCTTTTAAGTAAGTAGTACAGTCCTTGGGTGACTAGCTTACTCTCTGAGAAAAGCGTAGGCACTTTGGAGGTCCATCCACCCACCCAAACTGCCATCCATCCACCCACCCACCCATCCATCCATCCCCACATGCATCCATCCATCATCTGTCTACCCCTTCCCATCAATTCATTCTCTTTCTTCTCTGTTTCATTAATCAGTGCCTTCTCTGTACAAGCCACCGTGTTGGACTTAGCAAACACTGTGGAACATATGACATAGTTTCGGACCTTGAGGAACTTAAGAGTAAAATGGGGTAGATGAACAGGTATGCAAGAACAGTTTTCCCCAGACAGTCCTCCTGGTTTAGGCCTCAGGTCCCAGCTCAGTTATTAGAGTAGGATCCCCTTTCCCTCTCAAATGTGTCATGGATAATTAATTACATGGTGGCCCCTTGCAGAGAGGAAGTGCTGAGTGCAGGACAGGAACAAGTACTTTCAGCTGAGAGGGTCAGGGAAACCTTCCAGGGGGAAGGGTTCTTGAGCTGGAACTTAAAGGACAGCTAGGATTTGGCTGGACACAGAGGAGGGACCTCTTCAGTGGGAGGAATGGCTGGAGCAAAAAGGCAGAGTAGGAGAGTACAGGCGTGTTCAGGAGGCCGTTTGGAGGGACAGTGGCTGCCCTTGGTCAGTTGAGTGCTGGTTTGGAGTTTAAACCTCACTGTGTGGGCATGGGAACCGATGAAGGAGTGCTGGCGGTCAGGAAGACCTTCTGATGGGGGTGAGGAGGGAGATGCATTTATCAGGTTCCTACACAATCAGTTACCAGACGCTTGGAAGGCAGTCTGGGCAGGGCAAGAGGCTGTCAGAGCAAATCCGTCTTCCACAAAGACTGAGATGTGTCAAGAGGGATCCTCCAAGCATTAGTGTTTCAGCTGAAATCTGCCTTCTTGACCCTCCTGCCCAAACTTCCACAACCTTTTCTTCACATTCCCAATAGCCACAGAAACTGGCGTCCTTGCAAAATACTTTTACAGAAGGAAAGGTAGAGCTGGATAAAGGCCATGAGTGTATCTGGATTAGATTAAGAAGAATGAACTATCAAAGCAAAAAAGGAAGAAAAACATTAAAATACCATTTAACAAAGATCTAGTGTGGATAAACCAGGACTTTTTCCAAATTCAGCTTCAACATATGTAAAATTTTCACACAGGGCTAATGGAATCTGTGTCCTTGTCTTGCGAGGCTGTTCACAGACATCAAACGTCATCTTCAACTACATGCAGAATTAAATGCTGGTACACAGAATGGAAAAGAAATCTGGGTTCAATGACACCTCACACAGCGTCCTGATTCACTCCGATCCACTGTTCCCTAAAGAACTCTCTCTGTAGTTCAGTCAGTGTCTTACAGCCAATTCTGAGTCCTGCTTCTGTGCCTGTTTAACTTGGTAACGCAAAACACCCCATAAACCCTGACATACCTTGATGCCATTTTATGTAATGCCTCCTCCTTTCTCCCTCACACTAACAAAACTGCCTGCAGTAGAAATTAAACCAGCAACAGCCTTCTGATGGCCTATAATTGAGCTCAAAATAAGGCATGAGACATGGGCTTCCAGTGACCACTGTTTCCCCTGCAACCCTCGCAAATCCTGAATCATAGTTTTAAAAAATGTAATGGAATGGATTCACACTTTATTGATTGTTAAAAAATGACACAACAGAGAGGGCCTGGATTCACTAGGAAGATGCATGTACCAGGATGCTCTGGGCTGGCCACATATTCATAAAATGCTTAGCACCATGCTTGACATGGTTGACAGCCCAATAAATGAAGCCAATTAGTCTCTTTCAGTCAGCTGCACTTAGTGCTGGAACCCCACATGTTTGCATTGACAAGGGGCTTCTGATAGCCCTCTCTGCTGCTTATGTATAGTCCTGTCTCGGGACAGGCAGGGCCAAGATGTCATCTTCCTATTATACCCCCTTGATGTTTAGCAAGTTAAGTACCCAGAAGGCGCTGGAAGAAATACTTTTTCATTAGGGCATTGGCTGAGCAGCACCCCCATGTCCTCCTCCCCTCCCCCATTCACTTCTGATCCCTGAAAGCTCAGCCCTTCTGTCCTGGAAGCTGGCCTGGCCTCGCCTCTCAGGCAAAGCCTACCTGCCCTCCAGGCTCTTCCTCACCAAGGGGTGGCAGAGTTGCCAGACAGGACCCTGGATAACCTTGGATAGCCAGGGAGCTGCTCATAAGGGATGTTCTCCCTTGTAGCATGTTTATTTGGAAAAGAACAGAAGCCAACAAAATGACGACCTTTTGCTCACGGGCATAAAGTTGGAAAATAAAATTGAATTTGAGTGTCTAATGGGGTTAGGAGCAGAGTGAGATAGTCACAGGGAGAGAGCATCCCCTCATTGTGGAAATCACACAGCCATGTGTGAATGGAAATTCCATCCAACAATCTGGAAAAAATGACTTGAGATACCAGCTGTGCTTCTCTGGGCAGGTGAAAATCGGCAGTGCCCTCAACACAGGCACGGCCTGTCAGGGTCTCTCTCAAATACACACATGTACACATGCACAGATACTTGCTTCTTCTCAATAACTATGCATTGTTTGTTTAACCAAAAAATGATTCTCGGGCTTCCCTGGTGGCGCAGTGGTTAAGAATCCTCCTGCCAATGCAGGGGACATGGGTTTGAGCCCTGGTCCTGGAAGATCCCACATGCCACGGAGCAACTAAGCCTGTGCACCATAACTACTGAGCCTGCGCTCTAGAGCCTGTGCTCTGCAGAAAGAAGCCACTGCAATGAGAAGCCCATGCACTACAATGAAGAGTTGCCCCCGCTCGCCGCAACTAGAGAAAGCCCATGCGCAGCAATGAAGACCCAGTGCAGCCATAAATAAATAAATAAATAAATAAATAAATAAATAAATAAATAAATAAATAAATAAATAAGGCAGCCCAAACAATCGACAACTCTACCAACATTTAAAATCCACAGGCCTATGACCCCATGATCCCACTCCTGGGGCTCCATACTGTGGACACTGGAGCACGAGGCTGCATTATTTAAAAAAAAAAAAAAAGATTCTCCCTGGCTGGCAGGACACACACACACACACACAGATACAGCCTCCAGATCCTACTACACAGACCTCACAAATATATACACCACACACCCTCAAATATACATTACACAGGCACCCTCCCGAGGAAAGCAATGTAAACCCCAGGCACACGTCCCACACAAGCCTGTCCCAGACAGAAGCACATGCTCTTCCACCCTTTGCACACATATCAGGGATAAGCCCACATGCATCAGAAAGCTCACTCACATGCCTCCCAGCATATGGCACACCCAGACACGCTCAGCATTCATTCAGCGTTCCTTCTAGCAAGCTACCCAGTGTGCCTTGGCTCTCACAGGAGCTTAGCCCCTGCACCCCTTTAAGGGTGCGGATGTTTTTAGTGGTTTCTAACTTACCTGAACCACAACCACTTGGATGGAAACATGATCTGGGAGTCGGATTGGTGCCCGGAAATACTGGGACAGAGCAACCAGCAGATGCAAGATGGCTACCAGGCTCTTGGCATGAACAGCTGAAATAAAAGATGATTTATAAATTAGAGAATCTTCTTCTAGGTTCTCAGCAGATATAAGCAGATATCCAGAGTGTAGCAGTACTACACCCAATGCCCCTTTCATCCCACCCCTATGGGTCAGGGGACACGCTTGGTCATCATGGGCCTCACCCTGGGACCCCTCGGTTCTCAGCCAGGTCCCGTGGATCTGCTTCTTAAGATCATGTTATTGCTGGATGGCCAAGTTGTGCTTCTCCACTCTAATCCAAGGTTCCCATTGGGACCCTGACAACAGCTGAATTCTGAGTTCAGGTCAGCCCTCTGCCACCCCCATGTTCTTGTTCACTCTGTGCTGATAACCATGTCTGCTGACCCCCCT
This sequence comes from Lipotes vexillifer, assembly GCF_000442215.2. NCBI lineage: Eukaryota > Metazoa > Chordata > Mammalia > Artiodactyla > Lipotidae > Lipotes > Lipotes vexillifer. The sequence goes on along the minus strand of NW_006799037.1, from coordinate 2,950,659 downwards.
CTCCCTTCCTATCTGACTGTGAACTCTGTAGGTTATCACCACTACCCTTGTCCCAAGGCTCTACACAAAGCAGGCCCTCAATCAATGGACACTGAGTCAGGACACTGGATCCCTTCCTTTGTTCAGGGCTTTAAGACACCTGGAGGAAGGCATGAGAGACATTTAAAGGACTTTGTTGCTCTCTTGAGTGCCATATATAGTCAGTGCAGGCAATGCCCTCTGGGCAATAGCTGGGAGGGGATGTTCATGACCCAGGTGGCTTCTATAGCTGAGCTGTGTGCCAGATGTTAGGTCATTTATGCTGGAGAAGGCTGGGCAACTACTGAGTTGTAGTTTTCTCAGTAGATGAGAGGAGAAAAAGACTGTGATGTAACAGGCACACACAGTGTTGGCCAACGGGAGCTTGAGTTCTCACTTGACAACTCTACCATTTATTTACTGAGTATATGACCTTAGGTAGGCCACCTAAGGTCCCTGAGCCTCAGTCTGTTCAACCTCACACATGGGGATAACAGTGCCCATGCAGAAACATGGGTAGTAAGAATTTCCAGACATAATGTTGGCAAAGCTCCTAGTATATAGCAATGCCTAGGAATGATTGATATTTTCTATTATCACTTATGAGAAAGTATCTGGCATCTAGGCAATTAATGTCAACTTTCTCCCCTTTCTTTCATAAAAGGGAAGAGTCCCCAGATACTTTACCTGCCTTCACAGTCCTACCAGCGTTATGGCTCTCATTACAGGGGGCATTTAAGGAAAGAGCAAAAAATTGTCCATTTTGTGTAGTTAGCATGAACTGGGCCCATTATTATGGTGTCATTCTGTCTGCCCTGGGATCAATGAATCCACTCTAACAGAAGCTTTGAGAAATCACCAAGAAAAGGAAATGATCCAGACAATCCTTGGGGACTCACTAGAGTTTCCTGTTATCACTGCTGCTTCAAAGAAGGTTTTCCACTGACTATGAACAGCAGCTCAATGCCAGCATCAAATAGCAGATGAGCTGCTCCTAACTCGTAGCCTTACAGAAGAAGTGTTTACTTCTGGGCTTTTGGGCTTTGCCAACTAAGTGTCACCCACAGTTATAGCCTCAAAAAAGGCACCTGGCATGGACTGACCCACTGACATGATGGACAGAGGCAAAAACCGGGTTTGCTCTTCTGGTCAGAACTGCCACTGCATCAGTCCCGTCACTGAGGGTTGTAAGGATATTTGCTATCTCTCCCCTTTAATGACAAAACATAATGCTGGAAAAGCAGTGGTCAGAAAGGTTGTTCTCACACATTGGTGACACTGTGTGTTACCTTGACTGTCTTCGTAAGCAAAGTAGAGCTATGCTGTAGGCACCATACAGGTGTCAGATTCTTTCAATGAGTACTCTGTCCTCCTGGGTGTTTTTTCAAGAGAAATAATTACACAGTTTCCTTCTCTATCTCTCTCTCACAGACATACATGCTATGTATAAAAAGATGTTAATTAATAAATGCTGGAGAGGGTGTAGAGAAAAGGGAACCCTCCTACACCGTTGGTGGGAATGTAAATTGGTGCCGTCACTATGGAGAACAGGATGGAGGTTCCTCAAAAACCTAAATATGGAGTGCCCATATGATCCTGCAATCCCATTCCTGGGCATATATCCGGATAAAACTATAATTTGAAAAGATACATGCACCCCTATATTCATAGCAGCACTATTTACAATAGTCAAGACATAAAAACAACCTAAATGCGTATCAATAGATGAATGGATAAAGAAGCTATAGTGTGTGTGTGTGTGTGTGTGTGTGTACATACACACACACACACACAATGGAATACTACTCATCCATAAAAAAGAATGAAATAATGCCATTTGCAGCAACATGGCTGGACCTAGAGATTGTCATACTAAGTGAAGTCAGAAAGAGAAAGATGAATACCATACGATATTACATATATGTGGTATCTAAAATATGACACAAATGAACTTATCTACGAAACAGAAATAGACTCACAGACTTAGAGAACAGACTTGTGGCTGCCAAGGGGGAGGATGGGTAGGGGAGGGATGGATTGGGAGTTTTGGATTAGCATATGCAAATTATTATATATAGAATGGATAAACAACAAAGTCCTACTGTATAGCACAGGGAACTATATTCGATATCCTGTAATAAACAAACCATAATGGAAAAGAAAAAAAGGATGTTAATTATTGTGTAATATATTATCCTTAAAAAAAAATCTGAAACACATATATCCAAATGAAAGACAATGGTTGACCAGTGGTTTTCAAATTTTTAAAAATTAAGCAGAGAAATCCTTTGTTCTAAAAACCACTAGGCAAACCTGATAAAAAACAGTGCAACTGCTCTGGTCCCTTTGTCCTAACTACAGCCCGCCCACAGCTGCTTCTCTTCTCCTCAATGATGCCTGAGTTTTTCCTTGCAGATCCCCAGGTTGGGCCAAGCATGGTTTAATAGTCACTGCTTTAATAAATTATGGTACATTCACATAATGAAATAGTTTGCATGCACTGAAAATCATTAAGACAATGTAGCTATAAATATTAATAATATAATGTTAACGAGAACTAGAAATAATGTATATATATACATTCATGGATTTATGCATAAATACACATATTTGTGTATATATACATATATAAATATACATACACATGCACATACATACACAAATATGCACGTGCACGCGCGCGCGCACACACACACACACACACACACACACACGTACTTGTGGCCAAGACTTGGAAAGTTAAAAAAAAAAAAGAAAATAGTTATGCTGTAGTTGAAAGATTTTTTTTTTCCTGTTTCAAATGTTTCTTTCGAATAAAGACATGTTATCTTTTCAATTAAGAAAACTTCTAACTACCTTTGCATATCTGGGCACTCTCATCATTGCCATCTCTCAGCACATCTGCTGGGAGTCTTCTCCCTTAGGCCAGGCAGAACCCAGGGCCACTGTGCTCCTGCACTCCAGTCAGGATGAAAACATGCAGAATGACAGCAGGGTTGAGAAGCCAAGACTCCGCTGTATAAACTGGGCCCTGCAGCCACTGTGCCAAGAGGGTCACTCCAGTGCTGGGAGACCATTTCAAAGGAGCTGTTGAGTTAGAAGCAGTCCTCCAAACTTGAATTGTGGTGGAAACAGAAACTGGTACAATTTGTGGGGAGGCAATTTGACAATATGTGATAGGACCTTAAAATGTACATATTCTTTGGCCCTAAACTACCACTCCTAGGTATTCATCCTTAAGAAGTAATTATGTCTAATGAGCAGAAAGAACTCATCAGGCTGTATTGATATTAGTGAAAAAATGGGAAAAAAAAATCTTAAGATCTTTTGTTAGTTAAGTAAATTATGATATACCCATCTATGTCATAGAATATTAAAAGTGACATATAGAAGGATGATCTGTAAAGCTATACATCTTCTAAATAATATATACAGGTTGATACCATCTTCGTAAAAATAAGAAAATATATTTTATATATAAGTATATGCACACATTTTATTCATTTATTGACATATTTATTGCTTACACACACACACACACACACACACACACACACACACACACACGACCTGAAGAAACACACCATAAGGCTGACAATGCCTGTATCTGATAGGCAGCTCATGAGGGCAGTATGTGTGGGCTTAGTACACAGGCTCTGCAGGCAGACTCTCTGGGTCTCATTCCTGGCTCCACCACTCCCCACTTCCCCCAACCCCGTGTGACCTTGGACAATGACACTTCTTTAGCAAATAGTATTGTACTTAACATTGCCAGTCACTTTTCCAGGTTTTAGGGATACAGCAGTAAAGAGACAAAAATCCTTGCCCTCAGGAAGCTTACACTCACTGTTTCTTAACCTCTCTATGCCTTGACTTTTCCATTCGTAAAATGGGGACAGTAAAGTTCTTACCTCAGATGGTTGAATGAAGATTGCAAGACTCAAAATATGTAAAATGTTTAGATTAGTACAAGGCATACAAGCACCGTAAATTCGTTAGGTGTTATTTAAATCTCTTTTAATTGATCTGTATTTTCTAAGTTTTCAATAATGAAAATTATTGTTGCTAATAAAAAAAAAAATAGAAAAGGAAGAACTCCCTAAAACCCTGGATCAAGGACCTTGGGAACTCAGCAGCTGTCTCTGCCACCCTTTTCCTGAGCAGAAGGATGACACGATGTCCCCAGAAACAGCCAGGGAAGATAACCGAGAGAGGAGGTGTTGGAGCCTGCCCTGGAGTTGCGCCTGCTGCATTCCTTATCACAGAAACCACTGCTGCCTGAAGCCCTGAGACATCGCGGGGAGCTGGCCACTGAAATAATTATTCCCTCTGACCTAGTAATTGCTCTCAGTTCTAAAAATCTATCTGACGAGAGTAATTCAAGAGAAGCAAAAAGAGTCACAACATAACGTTTAACTCGGCCCTGTCTGATATTAGCAATAATCGGAAAAACATCCTAAAAGGATAATGTCAGCATAGGGTTTAAGTTAACTATGGAATATCTACCCCAGGAAATAGAGCAGCTATCAAAAATTATAATTACAGGGATTCCCTGGTGGCGCAGTGGTTGAGAGTCCGCCTGCCGATGCAGGGGACACGGGTTTGTGCCCCGGTCCGGGAGGATCCCACATGCCGCAGAGCGGCTGGGCCCGTGAGCCATGGCCGCTGAGCCTGCGCGTCCGGAGCCTCTGCAACGGGAGAGGCCACAACAGTGAGAGGCCCGCGTACCGCAAAAAAAAAAAAAAAAAAAAAAAAAAAAAAAAAATATATATATATATATATATATATAACTACAAAGACCACATGTGAATATAGAAGATGTGTATGATGTAACCTTAAGACAAAGTGAGTTTGTATATACCTTCATCAAGTAAAAATATGAAAAAATATGCATTGATGTGGACGGTAATGCCAAAAAAACGAAAACAGCCAGATGAGAGTGGTAATACAGGTGATTATTTTACTCCTACACATTTCCCCATAAGAAATGAAAGTGAATGCAAACCCAAAACAAATCATTCAAAGCCACTGAAGACAGTGGTTCTGAAGTGGCTTTAAAAAACTCCTTTCTTAAGGCAGGCAAAATGGTTTGGGGGTGGGGAAGATGGGATGAAGAACGTTTCAGATCAAGGAAATATCTTCCAGAAGTGGTTCTAGAAAGGTGGGAATATTGTGGCCCATTTAAATGAGGCCAGTGTATGGATGACGAAGAGAGGCTGAGAAAGCACGAAGTATATGTGTGGCTGGAGAGGTAAGTGGGAGGCCAATCAGATGTTATGGGTTGATATGCGGCCCCCAGCCTCCAATTCATATGTTGAAGTCCTAACCTCCAGTCCCTCTGAATGTGACCTTATTTGTAAAATCATTGCAGATGTGATTAGTTAAGATGAGGTCACATTGGAGTAGGGTGATCCCCTAATCCAATATGACAAGTGTCCTTATAAAAAAGGGAAAATTTGGACACAGAGACATGCATAGAAGGAAGATGATGTGGCCTGTAACAGATCCTTCCCTTGCAGCCCTCAGAAGGAACCAACCTACCAACACCTTCATCTCAGACTTGTGGCTTCCAGGACTCTGAGCAAATAAATTTCTGTTACCTAAAAACAAACAAAACAAAACAATTCCATTCTTCCTATTTCCCAAATTGGGTTCCATGATAAATGAAAAGGTGTTTTGAAACCACAAGGTCTTACTGTATAGCACAGGGAACTATATTCAATATCCTGTGATAAACCATAATGGAAAAGAATTTTTAAAAGAATGTGTATATATGTATAACTGAGTCACTTTGCTGTACAGCAGAAATTAACAGAACATTAGATGGTAAATCAACTATACTTCAATTAAAAGAAAAGAAAGATAAAAGGGGTTTTGTTTTGGAGTGGTATATAGAGATGGTCCATACTCAAGGGAGTGGGAAACAGGATCAAACAAAACTAAGCAGAGGTCACCATCAGAGGACTTTAATGCTTATGACTATCATGGACTTCCAGAATGCAGATCCATTTCCCCAACTAGTGATCAGCCCCTTTTTCCCTCCCGCGCTGAACACTATTAGCATTCCTGGGACACGGGGCAGCATATAGGGCCCAGAGCCGTGGCCTCCCCTCCTCCTGCCCTCAGGTGTCTCTGCTCCACAGAGGATGCCCTGTTCCCAGCGTGCTGCTAGAGGTAGCTCTTCACGCTGTGCAAGCAAAGGTGTCATTGTGCTGAAGGAGGTGCTTGGCGTCTCGCCTCTGACGGCGGGTGTTAGGAACCTGCTGAAGAGATTGCCATTGGCAGCTGCTGGGTCTCTAACTTGGAAAGCTGAAGATTCCCTTTTCTTTCCCAAGTCTGAAAGGTGTTTTTTGTTGTTGTTTTTTTTTTGGTGGCGGTGGGGGGGGGGGGAAGATGTCCATTTTAATCTGTATACATCAGATGCAATAAGATATAATACTCAACCCCTAATGCTTAAAGGCAGGAAACACAATCTCAGTCATTTTATTAATCTAAATTCATACTTTTATCTATTACAAGGAACAAAACAACTTTGGGCTCCTGATGGGAAACAGGTTGTTGCTACTGGATTCGCCCAAATCTGCTGATTCCATGTTGACTCTGATATGGACTCAATCAAGTCCATATTAGACAGGCCCTTGAGGCAGCGAAAGAATGAACAGTTTATACTTTCTGAGATCCTTGAGATACACTAGCACGAAAACCTGAATTTTAAAATCCTATTCCATTGCCTATGCTCTTAGCCGTATCTTTGCTCCCTCTGGGCAATAAGGGGGTGAGAGGAAGGGCGTGGGCACTGGAACAGACCCAAGTCCTTGCTCCCCACTTCTCAGCTGCCTGAACTGGGCATCTCCACTTCCCAGAGCTTCAACAAGCTGGAGACAGGAGCAAGGTTGTGCTGAGACTCAGAAGTACCTCAATGAATAGGAGCTTCCTTCTCCACCAATCTCACGTGAGGTTCCTAAAGAGAGCCTTTTACAGAAAAGGCACACTAGACTTTGACATTTTGCTATTTTTCTCAGCTTTCCTTAGATGTGGATGATGAGCTTCCTTTCTAAGGAAAGGCATATCTCGCTCAGAGATAAATGAGTTTGCACCCATCCGGGGCCTCCCAGCTTATAATGCAGCTTCCTGGGGAAACTCCACAGTAGGAGCCACAGGTGTCATGTAACAGTCCCATCTTCCTTTGCAAAACTCACTGTCTACATTCCACTTGATGCTCCTGGGAGGAAGTTTCAGGGTTTCATTGATCTTCTCCAGGACAGTCTGCAGCTTTTGCTTCTGGGCAATCTCTGACTGGGTGACCTCAGCGACGTTCAGCTTCTCACTCTCAAGTTTCTCTAGGGTGACAAGGGAAAAGAGAACGGCTGTTGCCTTTGCCACAGACAGACCTAACCCACGCACTCACACATTCACTCACTCACTCACCATACTGAGCACCTAGTATGTGAGGGACGCTGCTCTCCCCTCCTCGTCTGGTCGTGGCAATGGTGGTGCCATTATGTATTGTGAAAACCTTGTGATTGTGTCTTGAAGCCCCAAATTATAAGATCTCAGGATCCTAGAGGGAGGGCATTTAACCCAGCTTGTCATATTTGAGCTCTTTTTCCTCATTCTGAGGTTTTCCCTCTCCTTTTCACCTCGGTCTTCTCCAAAGACACTCCTGTGCCCTGACTGGAAAGCCTTCGTGCTTGCCTGGGCAGTGGTCAAGTCCTTATCCAAGGTGTTTTGAACACTCCTGTAGTACAATATGTGTCCTGTTGAATCATATTTATGTCTTAAGTACCTTCTTTCCTTTTAAACCCACCTGGAAGGTAACTAATTTGATGTGTCCTACTTCACTAATTCTAATGTACACACTTTTCACATTTTAACATCCCTGAAATCAGGCTGTGGCTTAAAATTGATGGCATCCTACAACTACCAACAGCCAGGTGGAAGGTATAAGAGTTATCACTGCTTCCAGGTGTGTGAACTTGGTCATAGCTCTTCACAGTGTGGTCACTTCCGTGTCTCAAAAAGCCTACAAGATGCTGTACCGCAGAAATTAACACAACATTGTAAATCAACTATACTTCAATAGAATAACTTAAAAAAGAACCTACAAGAGCAATTTCAAACAGTAGAACATAAAAATTCTAAGCAATAAGAAAGCATTGGGTAATAGTTTCATTGAAGTGCTTTTTTCTCTTTGAGTGGTACTTATACTGGTATGTTTTAAAATCAATGGCTCTGGATTGGTTCAAGATGGCAGAGAAGGACGTGCACTCACTCCTTCTTGAGAGAGCACTGGAATCATAACTAACTGCTGAACAGTCATTGACAGGAAGACACTGGACCTCACCAAAAAAATACCCCACATCCAAAGACAAAGGAGAAGCCACAGTGAGATGGTAGGAGGGGTGCAATCACAATAAAATCAAATCTCATAACCGCTGGGTGGCTGACTCACAAACTGGAGAACAATTTATACCACAGAAGTCCACCCACTGGAGTGAAGGTTCTGAGCCTCACGTCAGGCTTCCCAACCTGGGGGCCCGGCAACGGGAGGAGGCATTCCCAGAGAATCAGACTTCGAAGGCTAGTGGGATTTGATTGCAGGACTTCGACAAGACTGGGGGAAACAGAGACGGAACTCTTGGAGGGCACACACAAAGTAGTGTGTGCATCGGGACCCAGGGGAAGGAGCAGTGACCCCATAGGAGACTGAACCAGACCTACCTGCTAGTGTTGGAGGGTCTCCTGCAGAGGTGGGGGTTGGCTGTGGCTCACCGTGAGGAAAAGGACACTGGAAGCAGAAGTTCTGGGAAGTACTCCTTGGTGTGAGCCCTCCCAGAGTCCGCTATTTGCCCCACCAAAGAGCCTGTAGCCTCCAGTGCTGGATTGCCTCAGGCCGAACAACCAACAGGGAGGGAACTCAGCCCCACCCATCAGCAGAAAAGCAGATTAAAGTTTTACTGAGCTCTGCCCACCAGAGCAAGACCCAGCTCTACCCACCACTGGTCCCTTCCATCAGGAAGCTTGCACAAGCCTCTTAGATAGCCTCATCCACCAGAGGGCAGACAGCAGAAGCAAGAAGAACTACAATCCTGCAGCCTGTGGAACAAAAACCACATTCACAGAAAGACAGACAAAATGAAAAGGCAGAGGACTATGTACCAGATGAAGGAACAAGATAAAACCCCATAAAAACAACTAAATGAAGTGGCGATAGGCAACCTTTCAAAAAAAGAATTCAGAATAATGATAGTGAAGATGATCCAGGACCTTGGAAACAGAATGGAGGCAAAGATCGAGAAGATGCAAGAAATGTTTAACAAAGAACTAGAAGAATTAAAGAACATACAAACAGAGATGAACAATACAATAACTGAAATGAAAAATACACTAGAAGGAATCAATAGCAGAATAAATGAGGCAGAAGAATGGATAAGTGACCTGGAAGACAGAATGGTGGAATTCACTGCCACGGAAAAGAATAAAGAAAAGAGAGTGAAAAGGAATGCGGACAGTCTAAGAGACCTCTGGGACAACATTAAATGCACCAACATTCACATTATAGGGGTGTCAGAAGGAGAAGAGAGAGAGAAAGGACCCGAGAAAATATTTGAAGAGATTATAGTCGAAAATTTCCCTAACATGGGAAAGGAAATAGCCACTCAAGTCCAGGAAGCACAGAGAACCAGGGAGGATAAACCCAAGGAGAAACACGCCAAGACACATAGTAATCAAACTGGCAAAAATTAAAGACAAATTATTAACAGGGGCAAGGGAAAAATGACCAATAACATAGAAGGGAACTCCCATAAGGTTAACAGCTGATTTCTTAGCAGAAATTCTACAAGCCAGAAGGGAGAGGCACGATATATTTTACGTGATGAAAGGGAAGAACCCACAACCAAGATTACTCACCCCGGTAAGGATCTCATTCAGATTCGAAAGAGAAATCAAAAGCTTTACAGATAAGCAAAAGCTAAAAGAATTCAGCACCACCAAACCAGATCTAAAACAAATGCTAAAGAACCTTCTCTAAGTGGGAAACACAAGAGAAGAAAAAGACCTACAAAACCCCAAAACAATTAAGAAAATGGTAATAGGAACATACATATCGATAATTACATTAAATGTGAATGGATTAAATGCTCCAACCAGAAGACACAGGCTTGCTGAATGGATACAAACACAGGACCTGTATATATGCTGTCTACAAGAGACCCACTTCAGACCCAGGGACGCACACAGGCTGAAAGTGAGGGGATGGAAAAAGATATTCCATGCAAATGGAAATCAAAAGAAAGCTGAAGTAGCAATACTCATATCAGATAAAATATACTTTAAAATAAGGAATGTTACAAGAGACAAGGAAGGACACTACATAATGATCAAGGGATCAATCCAAGAAGAAGATAAAATAATTATAAATATATATGCACCCAACACAGGAGCACCTCAATACATAAGGCAAATGCTAACAGCCATAAAAGAGGAAATTGACAGTACCACAATAATAGTGGGGGACTTTAACACTTCACTTACACCAATGGACAGATCACCCAGACAGAAAATTAATAATGAAACACAAGCTTTAAATGACACAATAGACCAGATAGATTTAATTGATATTTATAGGACATTCCAGCAGAAAACAACAGATTACACTTTCTTCTCAAGTGCACATGAAACATTCTCAAGGATAGGTCACATCTTGGGTCACAAATCAAGCCTCAGTAAATTTAAGAAAACTGAAATCATATGAAGCATCTTTTCCGACCACAACACGATGAGATTAGAAATAAATTACAGTGAAAAAACCGTAAAAAAACACAAAATCATGGAGGCTAAACAATATGTTACTAAATAACCAAGAGATCACTGGAGAAATCAAAGAGGAAATCAAAAAATACCTAGAGACAAATGACAATGACAACACGATGATCCAAAACCTATGGGATGTAGCAAAAGCAGTTCTAAGAGGGAAGTTTATAGCAATACAAGAAACTAGAAAAAATTTCAAATAAACAATCTAACCTTACACCTAAAGGAACTAGAGAAAAAAGAACAAACAAAACCCAAAGTTAGTAGAAGGAAAGAAATCATAAAGATCAGAGCAGAAATAAATGAAATAGAAACAAAGAAAACAATAGCAAAGAGCAATAAAATTACAAGCTGGTTCTTAGAGAAGATAAACAAAATTGATAAACCTTTAGCCAGACTCATCAAGAAAAAGAGGGGGAGGACTCAAATCAATAAAATTGGAAATGAAAAAGGAGAAGTTACAACAGACACCGTAGAAATAAAAAGCATCCTAAGAGACTACTACAAGCAACACTATGCCAATAAAATGGACAACCTGGAAGAAATGGACAAATTCTTAGAAAGGTATAACCTTCCAAGACTGAACCAGGAAGAAACAGAAAATATGAACAGACCAGTCACAAGTAATGAAATTGAAACTGTGATTAAAAATCTTCCAACAAACAAAAGTCCAGGACCAGATGGCTTCACAGGTGAATTCTATCAAACATTTAGAGAAGAGCTAACACCCATCCTTCTCAAGCTTTTCCAAAAAACTGCAGAGGAAGGAGCACTCCCAAGCTCATTCTTTGAGGCCACGAACACCCTGGTACCAAAACCAAAGATAGTACAAAAGAAGAAAATTACCAACCAATATCACTGATGAATATAGATGCAAGAATCCTCAACAAAATACCAGCAAACAGAATCCAACAGCACATTAAAAGGATCATACACCATGATCAAGTGGGATTTATCCCAGGGAGGCAAGGATTCTTCAATATATGCAAATCAATCAATGTGATACACCATATGAAAAAATTGAAGAATAAAAACCATATGATCACCTCAAAAGCAAAAGTTTTTCTGCATCTCTATGCCCATTTTTCTCCAGAAAGTGGGCATAGAGGGAACCTACCTCAACATAATAAAGTCCATATATGACAAACCCACAGCAAACATCATTCTCAACTGTGAAAAACTCAAAAGAATTTCACGAACAAGACAGGAACAAGAGAAGGATGCCCACTCTAGCCACTATTTTTCAACATAGATTTGGAAGTCCTAGCCACGGCAGTCAGAGAAGAAAAAGAAATAAAAGGAATACAAACTGGAAAAGAAGAAGTAAAACTGTCACTGTTTGCAGATGACATGACACTATACATAGAGAATCCTAAAGATGCCACAAGAAAACTACTAGAGTTAATCAATGAATCTGGTAAAGTTGCAGGATACGAAATTAATGCACAGAAATCTCTTGCATTCCTATACACTAACAACAAAATATCAGAAAGAGAAATTAAGGAAACAATCCCATTCACCACTGCAACAAAAAGAACAAAATACCTAGGAATAAACCTACCTTAGGAGGTAAAAGACCCGTACTCAGAAAACTATAGGACACTGATGAAAGAAATCAAAGCCGACACAAACAGATGGAGAGATATACTATCTTCTTGGATTGGAAGAATCAATATTGTGAAAATAACTACACTACCCAAAGGAATCTACAGATTCAGTGCAATCTCTATCAAATTACCAATGGCATTTTTTACAGAACTAGAACAAAAAATCTTAAAATTTGTATGGAGACACAAAAGACCCCCAATAGCCAAAGCGGTCTTGAGGGAAAAAAAAGGAGCTGGAGGAAGCAGACTCCCTGACTTCAGACTATACTACAGAGCTACAGTAATCAAGACAACATGGTACTGGCACAAAAACAGCAATATAGATCAATGGAACAGGATAGAAAGCCCCGAGATAAACCCACGCACCTATGGTCAACTAATCTATGACAAAGGAGGCAAAGATATACAATGGAGAAAAGAAGTCTCTTCAATAAGTGGTGCTGGGAAACCTGGACAGCTACATGTAAAAGAATGAAATTAGAACACTCCCTAACACCATACACAAAAATAAACTCAAAATGGATTAAAGACCTAAATGTAAGACAGGACACTATAAAACTCTTAGAGGAAAACACAGGAAGAACACTCTTTGACATAAATCACAGCAAGATCTTTTTTGATCCACCTCCTAGAGAAATGGAATTAAAAACAAAAATAAACAAATGGGACCTAATGACACTTAAAAGCTTTTACACAGCAAAGGAAACTACAAACAAGACGAAAAGACAACCCTCAGAATGGGAGAAAATTTTTGCAAATGAATCAATGGACAAAGGATTAATCTCCAAAATATATAAACAGCTCATGCAGCTCAATATTAAAAAAACAAGCAACCCAATCAAAAAATGGGCAGAAGACCTAAGTATACATTTCTCCAGGAAGACATACAGATGGCCAAGAGGCACATGAAAAGCTGTTCAACATCACTAATTATCAGATAAATGCAAATGAAAACTACAATGAGGTATCACCTCACACTGGTTAGAATGGACATCATCAGAAAATCTACAAATGACAAATGCTGGAGAGGGTGTGGAGAAAAGGGAACCCTCCTGCACTGTTGGTGGGAATGTAAACTGATACAGCCAGTATGGAGAACAGTGTGGAGGTGCTTTAAAAAACTAAAAATAGAATTACCATATGAGGCAGCAATCCCACTACTGGGCATATACCCAGAGAAAACCATCATTCAAAAAGACACATGCACCCCAATGTTCATTGCAGCACTATTTACAATAGCCAGGTCACGAAAGCAACCTAAATTTCCATCAACAGACAAATGGATAAAAAAGATGTGGTACATATATACAATGGAATATTATTCAGCCATAAAAAGGAATGAAATTGCGTCATTTGTAGAGACGTGGATTCACCTAGAGACTGTCATACAGGGTGAAGTAAGTCAGAAAGAGAAAAACAAATATCATCTATTAACGCATATATGTGGAATCTAGAAACATGGTACAGATGAACTAGTTTGCAAGGCAGAAACAGAGACACAGATGTAGAAAACAAACGTATGGACACCAAGGGGGGAAAGCGGGGGTGATGGTGGTATGATGAATTGGGAGATTGGGATTGACATATATACACTAACATGTATAAAATAGATAACTAATAAGAACCTGCTGTTTAAAAAAAAATTCAATAAAAATCAATGCTTCTTGTATGCAATGACATAAAAATTATTATATTAAAAGGCAAAAAAAGTCTAATCATTTTATTAGTATAAATTTATATTTTTATCTTAAAGAACAAGTCTGGATTCCCTAATGAGAAATACGTTGTCTGCTATTGGATTCACCTAATCCACTCTCCACAACTCATTTGAGGATTGATAGAACTGCCTCTCTGAAACATGTTTAGAATGTCTTTTCTCCTCATTTTTAAGGGCTGACATACAAACTAATTAAACTTCAACATACATCAATGGTTCCCCTATAGCTTACATTATCTTATTTTTCAGTAGTTTTAGCTTATCCAAGTCAAATGTCCCTTGAGTAATTCTTTGAAGATAAGGTTGCCCACTGGAAAATTTCTGTAGGTTCTGTGGATTTAAGAATTCTTCTCAGTAGTTTTGATAGGATGATCTCAAGCTGTTGTACCTGTGATGGCCTGAAATGTTATCTTTCTCTTTTCTTTAGTTGCTTGATGCCATCATTCTTTATTTCTAAAGTTCAGGGATTTAACAAGCATATATCTAAATGTCTTTCTCTTGAATGTTAAACCTTTGAAAGAAACTGTGTGCCTTTTCCATTTTCAGGCCATGAATTATTACCTTGTATCCTCTCCTATTGAAGAAATGACAAGTTTTCATATTACACTGCAACTACCAGCGTTTAGTAGAGGTATGCTGGCCATTGGTAGAGGCTGCCCAAGGTACTCAGTTAAGAAAACTTCTGAAGCCTTATCTTGGCTCAGAGGGAAAGACTTCTGGGATATATCAGTGACAACTGTCTTGGGAGTGGGCTGGGTAAGTGGGGAGGGGAGGAGTAGAAGCAATGAGAACCACTTTTTTGCTAGACCTGCTGTGTTATATCATTGCCTATGAATTTTCATATTTATAACCTCCTCTGACTTTGGACTACTTACAGTGAATAGGGTAGGTCTCTGAGTCTGTCTTCTACATCAGTAACTTTTTCTTGCATTATTGTCCATTCTGCTCTTGTTTTTTAAAAATTGGATTTTACATATTACCTACTGCAACACTCATGGTTTTTCTGTTTCCATCAATATTTTTAAGTAGTTTATTATACTAAAATTATAATTCATTTTTCCTAAAATTAAAAAAAAAATCTGTTTTTAGCATCTGACATTTCTTATTCAGGAGAAGAGTTTCTATGGCTTTGCTTTATTTATCTGCATTACTAATATTTTAGAAAATGTAATTCTGCTTTACATTTTCCACTTTAGTTATTATATTTGGATTTGTTTTCTTGCATTTAACTTTTGTTGTTGGGTACATTATTTTAGGCATTGATATTAGTATTAGGTGGATTTGAGTAAAAAGACTATCTCAAAGTAACACTTATTAACAGTTTTAAGTGTATCTCTTCATGTTCATAATACACACAAGAATAGAAAGAGTTCTCTCTCTCTCATTCTCTCTATTAGTAGAAATGAGATTACAGTGTGTATATTTTTCTGCTACTGTTTTTTTCCCCATTTAAACATATATCATATCTTTCCATGTCAATATATATGGATATACCTCATTCTTTTCGTTGTTGTTGTTGGTACTTTTGGACAACCTTCACCCATTTTATCCACCACTCCCCATCCTATAGCAACCACCAATCTGTTCTCTGTATCTATGAACTCATTTTTGGTTTGGTTTTGTTTAGCTTCAACATATAAGTGAGATCATAATGTATTTGTCTTTCTCTGTCTGACTTATATCACTTAGCATAATGCCTTCGAGTTCTATCGTGTTGTTGCAAATGGTAAGATTTCCTTCTTTTTATGGTTAAATAATATTCCATTGTGTGTTTTTATATATATATATGTGTGTGTGTGTGTGTGTTTGTATATCTATCTATCTATCTATCTATCTCACATTTTCTTTGTCCATTCATTCATTATGGACACTTAGGTTGCTTCCATATCTTGGCTACTGTAAAGCCAAGCCATTGGCTCATGATGCAATGAACATGCGAGTTTCAGTATCTTTTCAAGTTAGTGTTTTCATTTCCTTTGGATAAATACCTAGAAGTAGAATTGCTGGATCATATGGTAGTTCTATTTTTAATTTTTCGAGGAACCTCCGCACTGTCTTCCACAGTGGCTGAACCAATTTACATTCCCACCAACACAACTGTTCCCTTTTTTCCACATCCTTGCCAACACTTATTTCTTATCTTTTTGATAATAGCCATTCTAACAGGTGTGAAGTGATACCTCATTGTGGTTTTGATTTCCATTGTTCTTATAATTATGTTGAGCACCTTTTAACATACCCGTTGGCCACCTGTAGGTCTTATTTGGAAAAATGTCCATTCAGCTCCTCTGCACATTTTAAAATTGGATTGTTTGCTTTTTCGTTATTGAGTTGTATGAGATCTTTATATATTTTGGATATTAACCCCTTATCAGGTATATGATTTGTAACTATTTTCTAACATTCCACAGGTTGCCTTTTCATTTTGTTGATGTTTTCCTTTGTTGTGCAGAGCTTTTTAGTTTGATGTAGTCCCACTTATTTATTTTTGCTTTTGTTGCATTGCTTCTGGTGTCAACTCCAAAAAATCATCACCAAGACCTATGTCAAGGAACTAACTGCCTATGTTTTCTTCCAGGAGTTTTATGGTTTCATGTCTTACATTCAAGTCTTAAATCTATTTTGAGTTAATTTTTGTGTATGGTGTAAGACAGTGGTCCAGCTTCATTCTTTTGCATGTGGCTGTCCAGTCTTCCCAGCACCATTTGTTGAAGAGATTGTATATTCTCATCTCCTTGTTATAAATTAATTGACCATTTATCCGTGAGTTTATTTCTGGGCTCTCTATTCTGTTCCATTGATCTATGTGTCTATTTTTAATGCTGAAACTATACTATTTTGATTACTATAGCTTTGTTATATAGTTTGAAATCAGAGAATGTGACTCCTCCAGCTTTGTTCTTCTTTCTCAAGATTGCTTTGCCTATATGGGGTCTTTTGTGGTTCCATGCAAATTTTAGGACTGTTTGTTCTATACCTGTGAAAAATGCCATTGGGATTTTGATAGGAATTGCATTGAATGTGTAGACTGCTTTGGGTAGAATGGATATTTTAAATAATATTTATTCTTCTAATCCATTAGTATGGAATATCTTTCCATCTATTTGTGTCTTCTTCAATTTCTTTCATCAGTATCTTATAGTTTTCAGGATACAGGTCTTTTACCTCCTTGGTTAAATTTATTCCTAGACATTTTATTCTTTTTTGATGTAATTTTACACGGGATTGTTTTCTTAACTTCTTTCTGATAGTTCGTTATTAGTGTACAGAAACAAAACAGATTTTTGTTTATTAATTTTGTATCCTGCCACTTCACTGAATTAATTTATTAGTTCTAACAGTTTGTTGGTGGAGTCTTTAGGGTTTTCTATATATTATATCATGTCATTTGCAAACAGTGACAGTTTTACATTTTCCTTTCTGGTTTGGATGCCTTTTATTTATTTATTTTTCTTGCCTAATTGCTTGAACTAGGACTTCTAATACTATGTTGAATAAAAGTCTCTAGAGTAAGCATCCTTGTCTTGTTCCTGATCTTAGAGGAAAAGCTTTCAGCTTTTCACTACTGAGTATGATGTTAGCTGTGGGTTTGTCATATGTGGCCTTTATTATGTTGAGGTATGTTCCCTCTATACCTACTTTGAGAGTTTTTATAATAAATGGAGGCTGAATTTTGTCAAATGCTTTTTTTTTTTACATCTATTAAGATATCTTATGATTTTTATCCTTCATTTTGTTATCGTGGTGTATGACATTGATTTGTGGATGCTGAACCATTCCTGCATCCATAAGTACATCACACTTGACCATGTGTACGATCCTTTTAATGTATTGTAGAATTCAGTTTGCTAATATTTTAGCAAATTAAGGGTTCTTGCATCTATGTTCATCAAGGATATTGGCCTGTAATTTTCTTTTCTTATGATGTCCTTGTCTGGTTTTGGTATCAGAATAATTCTGGTCTCATAAAATAAGTTTGGAAGTGTTCCCTCCTCTTTTTTCAAAGGATTGGCATTAATTCTTCTTTAAATATTTGGTAGCATTCACCAGTGAAGCCATCTGATCCTGGTCTTTTATTTGCTGGGGAGTTTTTTTTATTACTGATTCAATCTTCCTACAAGTAATCAGTCTGTTCAGATTTTCTGTTTAATCATGATTCAATCTTGGTAGGTTGTAATTTTTAGTAATTTATCCATTTTTTTCTAGGTTGTCTAGGTTTTTGGTGTATAATTACTCAAAATAGTCTCTTAAGATCCTCTGCATTTCTGTGGTATCAGTTGTAATGTCTCCTCTTTCATTTCTGATTTTATTTGAGTTCTCCCTTTTTCTTGATGAGTCCAGCTAAAGGTTTGTCAATTTTGTTTATCTTTTACAAGAATCAACTATTAGTTTCATTGATGTTCTCTATTCACTTTTTAGTCTCAATATATGTCTCACTCAAACATATCATGAGTATCTTTCTAAGTCAATACATATTGATATAACTCAATGTTTTACAAAAAACTGCATTATATATTATAGAACTTATTCAACCATTCCCCTGTAGATATGCAGTCAGGTTATGTTACACTTTTCCCCTATTTGTAATAAAGTTGCAGTAAACATCCTGTGTGTATGTATTTACGTACGTATTACCAACTGATTATTACTGGTTAAAAAAAAATGCTGCTGCCTTACAAATTTTCTTCTTAAATACAGTCATCTTACCAAATGCCCTTATTATTGTTTGAGTTTTTAACATTCTCTGGGTATGCAAGTAACATAAGACACAGTTGCCTCTATTTTGTAAGCTTATATCACTTATTTTGATTTTATGACATTTTAAGATGGAAGATTTGAGACCCTCTTCTGCTATTTCTACCCTTCACATTATTTTTAAAATATTCAACCCTCAAAATTTAAGAGATCTACTCAAACAGTCCCATAGTTAAATAATAATTTCATTGTGTTGCTAAGAATTTAAAGATAATTTCTTTTTTAAAGTCTCCTCAGTACAGTTTTCTTATTTGAATTTTATTTTATTTTTTTATACAGCAGGTTCTTATTAGTTATCCATTTTATACATAATATTGTATATATGTCAATCCCAATCTCCCAATTCATCACACCACCACCCCACACCCCCGTCACTTTCCCCCCTTGGTGTCCCTACGTTCTCTGCATCTGTATCTCAATTTCTGCCCTGCAAACCAGTTCATCTGTACCATTTTTCTAGGTTCCACATATATGAGTTAATATACAATATTTGTGTTTTTCTTTCTGACTTACTTCACTCTGTATGACAGGCTCTAGATCTATCCACGTCTCTACAAATGACCCAATTTCATTCCTTTTTATGGCTGAGTAATATTCCATTGTATACATGTACCACATCTTCTTTATCCATTTGGTATGTCGATGGGCACTTAGGTTGCTTCCATGTCCTGGCTACTGTAAATAGTGCTGCAATGAACATTGGGGTGCATGTGTCTTTTTGAATGATGGTTTTCTCTGGGTATATGCCCAGGAGTGGGATTCCTGGGTCATATGGTAATTCTATTTTTAGTTTTTTAAGGAACCTCCATACTGTTCTCCACAGTGGCTGTATCAATTTACATTCCCATCGACAGTGCAAGAAGGTTCCCTTTTCTCCACACCCTCTCCAGCACTGGTTGTTTGTAGATTTTCTGATGATGCCCATTCTAACTGGTGTGAGGTGATACTTCATTGTAGTTTTGATTTGCACTTCTGTAATAATTAGTGATGTTGAGCAGCTTTTCATGTGCTTCTTGGCCAGCTGTATGTCTTCCTTGGAGAAATGTCTATTTAGGTCTTCTGCCCATTTTTGGATTAGGTTTTTTAATATTGAGCAGCGTGAGCTGTTTATATATTCTGGAGATTAATCGTTTGTCTGTTGATTCGTTTGCAAAAATTTTCTCGCATTCTGAGGGCTGTCTTTTCGTCTTGTTTGTAGTCTCCCTTGCTGTGCAAAACCTTTTAAGTTTCATTAGGTGTCATTTGTTTATTTTTATTTTTATTTCCATTTCTCTAGGAGGTGGATCAAAAAAGATCTTGCTGTGATTTATGTCAAAGAGTGTTCTTCCTATGTTTTCCTCTAAGAGTTTTATAGTGTTGGTCTTACATTTAGGTCTCTAACCCATTTTGAGTTTATTTTTGTGTATGGCGTTAGGGAGTGTTCTAATTTCATTCTTTTACATGTAGCTGTCCAGGTTTCCCAGCACCACTTATTGAAGAGACTGTCTTTTCTCCACTGTATATCTTTGCCTCCTTTGTCATAGATCAGTTGACCATAGGTGCGTGGGTTTATCTCGGGGCTTTCTATCCTGTTCCATTGATCTATATTGCTGTTTTTGTGCCAGTACCATGTTGTCTTGATTACTGTAGCTTTGTAGTATAGTCTGAAGTCAGGGAGTCTGCTTTCTCTAGCTCCGTTTTTTTCCCTCAAGACTGCTTTGGCTATTCGGAGTCTTTTGTGTCTCCATACAAATTTTAAGATTTTTTGTTCTAGTTCTGTAAAAAATGCCATTGGTAATTTGATAGGGATTGCATTGAATCTGTAGATTGCTTTCGGTAGTATAGTCATTTTCACAATATTGATTCTTTCAATCCAAGAAGATGGTATATCTCTCCATCTGTTTGTATCATCTTTAATTTCTTTCATCAGTGTCTTACAGTTTTCTGCATACAGGTATTTTGTCTCCCTAGGTAGGTTTATTCCTAGGTATTTTGTTATTTTTGTTGCAATGGTAAATGGGAGTGTTTCCTGAATTTCTTTTTCAGATTTTTCATCATTAGTGTATAGGAATGCAAGAGATTTCTGTGCATTAATTTCGTATCCTGCAACTTTACCAAATTCATTGATTAGCTCTAGTAGTTTCCTTGTGGCATCTTTAGGATTCTCTATGTATAGTACCATGTCATCTGCAAACAGTGACAGTTTTACTTCTTCTTTTCCAATTTGTATTCCTTTTATTTCTTTTTCTTCTCTGATTGCCATGGCTAGCACTTCCAAAACTATGTTGAATAACAGTAGTGAGAGTGGACATCCTTGTCTTGTTCCTGATCTTAGAGGAAATGCTTTCAGTTTTTCACCATTGAGAAAGATGTTTACTGTGTGTTTGTTGTATATGGCCTCTATTATGTTGAGGTAGGTTCCCTCTTTGCCTACTTTCTGGAGAGTTTTTTATTATAAATAGGTGTTGAATTTTGTCAAAAGCGTTTTCTGCATCTATTGAGATGATCATATGGTTTTTATTCTTCAATTTGTTCTTATGGTGTATCACATTGATTGATTTCAGTATACTGAAGAATCCTTGAATCCCTGGGATAAATCCCACTTGATCATGGTGTATGATCCTTTTAATGTGCTGTTGGATTCTGTCTGCTGGTATTTTGTTGAGGATTTCTGCATCTATATTCATGAGTGATATTGGTCTGTAATCTTCTTTTATTGTAGTATCTTTGCCTGGTTTTGGTATCAGGGTGACGGTGGCCTCATAGAATGAGTTTGGGAGTGTTCCTTCCTTTGCTGTATTTTGGAAGAGTTTGAGAAGGATGGGTGTTAGCTCTTCTCTAAATATTTGATAGAATTCACCTGTGAAGCCATCTGGTCCTGGACTTTTGTTTGTTGGAAGATTTTAAATCACAGTTTCAATTTCATTCCTTGTGATTGGTCTGTTCATATTTTCTGTTTCTTCCTGGTTCAGTTTTGGAAGGTTATACCTTTCTAAGAATTTGTCCGTTTCTTCCAGGTTGTTCATTTTATTGGCATAGAGTTGCTTGTAGTAGTCTCTTAGGATGCTTTGTATTTCTGCAGTGCCTGTTGTAACTTCTCCTTTTTCATTTCTAATTTTATTGATTTAAGTCCTCTCCCTCTTTTTCTTGATGAGTCTAGCTAATGGTTTATCAATTTTGTTTATCTTCTCAAAGAACCATCTTTATGTTTTATTGATCTTTGCAACTGTTTTGTTTCCATTTCATTTATTTCTGCTCTGATCTTTTTGATTTCTTTCCTTCTACTAACTTTGGGTTTTGTTTGTTCTTTTCTCTAGTTGCTTTAGGTGTCAAGTTAGTTTGTTTGAGATGTTTCTTGTTTCTTGGGGTAGGATTGTATTGCTATAAACTTCCCACTTAGAACTGCTTTTGCTGCATCCCATAGGTTTTGGGTCGTCGTGTTTTCATTGTCATTTGTCTCTAGGTATTTTTTGATTTCCTCTTTGGTTTCTTCAGTGATCTCTTGGTTATTTAGTAATGTATTGTTTAGCCACCATATGTTTGTGTTTTTTACTTTTTCCTGTAATTCATTTCTAATCTCATAGGGTTGTGTTCAGAAAAGATGCTTGATATGATTTCAGTTTTCTTAAATTTACTGAGGCTTGATTTGGAACTCAAGATGTGATCTATCCTGGAGAATGTTCTGTGCACACTTGAGAAGAAAGTGTAATCTGTTGGTTTGGGATGGAATGTTCTGTAAATATCAATTAAGTCTATCTGGTCTATTGTGTCATTTAAAGCTTGTGTTTCCTTATTAAATTTCTGTTTGGATGATCTGTCCATTGGTGTAAATGAGGTGTTAAAGTCCCCCACTATTATTGTTTTACTGTCGATTTCCTCTTTTACAGCTGTTAGCAGTTGCCTTATGTATCGACGTGCTCCTACCTTGGGTGCATATATATTTATAATTGTTATATATTCTTGGATTGATCCCTTGATCATTATGTAGTGTCCTTCCTTGTCTCTTGTAATAGTCTTTATTTTAAAGTCTATATTATCTGATATGAGTATTGCTACTTCAGCTTTCTTTTGATTTCCATTTGCATGGAATATCTTTTTCCATCCCCTCACTTTCAGTCTGTATGTGTCCCTAAGTCTGAAATGGGTCTCTTGTAGACAGCACATATATGGGTCTTGCTTTTGTATCCATTCGGCGAGCCTGTGTCTTTTGGTTGGAGCATTTAATCCATTCACGTTTGAAGTAAATATTGATATGTATGTTCTTATTACCATTTTCTTAATTGTTTTAGGTTTGTTTTTGTAGGTGCTTTTCTTCTCTTGTGTTTCCCACTCAGAGAAGTTCCTTTAGCATTTGTTGTAGAGCTGGTTTGGTGGTGCTGAATTCTCTTAGCTTTTGCTTGTCTGTAAAGCTTTTGATTTCTCCATCGCATCTGAATGAGATCCTTGCCGGGTAGAGTAATCTTGGTTGTAGGTTCTTCCCTTTCATCACTTTAAATATGTCATGCCTCTCCCTTCTTGCTTGTAGAGTTTCTGCTGAGAAATCAGCTGTTAACCTTATGGGAGTTCCCTTGTATGGTATTTGTCGTTTTTCCCTTGCTGCTTTCAATAATTTTTCTTTTTCTTTAATTTTTGCCAATTTGATTACTATGTGTCTCGACGTGTTTCTCCTTGGGTTTATCCTGCGCGGGACTCTCTGCACTTCCTGGACTTGGGTGGCTATTTCCTTTCCCATGTTAGGGAAGCTTTTGTCTATAATCTCTTCAAATATTTTCTCCGGTCCTTTCTCTCTCCCTTCTCCTTCTGGGACCCCTATAATGCGAACGATGTTGAGTTTAATGTTGTCCCAGAGGTCTCTTGGCTGTCTTCATTTCTTTTCATTCTTTTTTCTTTATTCTGTTCCACAGCAGTGAATTCCACCATTCTGTCTTCCAGGTCACTTATCCGTTTTTCTGCCTCAGTTATTCTGCTATTGATTCCTTCTAGTGTATTTTTCATTTCAGTTATTGTATTGTTCATCTGTTTGTTCTTTAATTCTTCCAGGTGTTTGTTAAACATTTCTTGCATCTTCTCGATCTTTGCCTCCATTCTTTTTCTGAGGTCCTGCATCATCTTCACTATCATTATTCTGAATACTTTTTTTGGAAGGTTGCCTATCTCCACTTCATTTAGTTGCTTTTCTGGGGTTTTATCTTGTTCCTTCATCTGGTACATAGCCCTCTGCCTTTTCATGTTGTCTATCTTTCTGTGAATGTGGTTTTTGTTCCACAGGCTGCAGGATTGTAGTTCTTCTTGCTTCTGAAAGAAGGTATCTTCAATTCAATGCATATGGAGCTTCTGCTAGTGATGGCGGGTCTCCTGCGGAGGTGGGGGACAGCTGTGGCTCACTGTGGGGACAAGGACACTGGCAGTAGAAGCTCTGGGAAGTACTCCATGGTGTGATCCCTCCCAGAGTCTGCCATTAGCCCCACCAAAGGGCCTGTAGTCTCCTCATTTTCTTTATTTAGCTAATTTCAGCTAGCTCTTTGAAAATTTTCTATTGATAATTTTTTTTTTATTCTTCTAGGAAATTGCTTCTCTCACGTTTTTATAGTTCTGCAACTTGTTCATCACTAGTTTAACTTGTTATAAAGTACTAGGCATGATTTTGAAAAAGGATGCTATTTAGAAGATTTTCTCTGATAAGATTATTTTGTGAATCAGTTGTTTTTGAAGTTAGCAGCCAAATATGCTTTTGAAACAACGAAACGGTATTCAAAAAGTTCTGAAGTATCAAGACAGGGCAGAATAAACTCAAGAATTCTGAATGACAGAAGGACTGAGACGTTCTAACAAACAGAGTTGCCATATATATCATACTATATTAATGTAACCACCCTTCAAAGAATTAGAATACATGAAATACTCCATCCAGTATGAGAAATTCTAAGTTATTATATTTTTGTTTCCAGAAACATGGAGATGGTCAGTTTAAAAAAATTTTTTTTTATTGCATCATGGTCAAAGAATTTGGTCTGTATGATAACTTGAGACTTACTTTATGGACCTAAGCAAAATTTGTAAGTGTTCCATACAGTTGAAAAGAATGAGAATACTCCAGTTTGGGGGTGTTGCTGGTTAATTACATTGTCCACATCTTCTCTAGCCTTATGAACTTTTTCCTTAATGTGTTATTAAGAGAAATATGTAATGGCAGATTTGTCAACTTCTGTAATTTTGATTGGCATTTTTAATTTTTATGTATTTAATGCACAAAAGTGTGTTAGGTTTAAAATGTCCATATTTTCCTAGTAATTTTAGTCTCATTAATATGTAGAGACTCGCTGTAGTGATGCTTTTTGCCTTAGTCTATTTCATTTGATATTAAAATAGTTACACCAGCTTTCTTTTAATTAGTATTAGTCTAGTATATATGATTACTTCTATTCTTTTTCTTTCAACCCTTCAGTGTCTTCATGGTACTAAGACTATCTCTAGCAAAGAGCATACAGCAAGATTTTATTCTGTTATCTAATCTGATGATCTTTGTCTTTTAAATGGATAACGCAAGAGGGAAGAGATATGGGAACATATGTATATGTATAACTGATTCACTTTGTTATAAAGCAGAAACTAACACACCATTGCAATGCAATTATACTCCAATAAAGATGTTAAAAAAAAAAACCCACACACAAAAAGCCAATTTACATTGATTGCCTTTACGAATATACTTGGATTCACTTCTACCAACTTATTTTAAGCTTTCTACCACTCTACTTTTCTGATTCTTTATGTCCTGCTTCCATCCTTGTTGCTTCGTAGATTAAGGTTTCTGTTCCCTCTCATTTCATTTTCTCCCCATTAAAAGTAGGGAGGTTATACTCTGCTTTATTATCTTAGTGATTTCCCTAGAAAATTTATCATGTGTATTTAACTTAACAGAGTCCTATGTTAATTAGTCTCTTTATTCACATACTAAATGATACAAGAACCTCAGCACACTCTAACTCAAATCACTCTTCCTGAGTTAAGTACCTTAGTTGTCTGGGATTCTGATTCTATCTTCATTTTTTGTTGCATTTCAGTTATTTTTTGGGGGGGAGTTCACTTTCCTTCTTTGTGGAGAACACCCTTTAGAAACTCCTTTTAGTGAGGGTCTTTTGGTAGTAAACCCTCTCACTTCATGTTTGCTTAAAATGCCTTTTTTCCCCATTTTTAAAACAGGTTTTTTGGTTGTTGTTTTTTTTCCTGGATATAAACCTATAAGTTAACAATATTTTTTCTGCACTTTGAAAATATCATTCCAACAGCTTTGGGATTTGATTGTTCCTGAGGAAAGACAGCTTTCAGTCTATTGTTCCTTTACAGGTAATCTCTTTTTTTCCTCTCTGCTTTTAATCTTTTCTTTGTCTTCAGTGTTCTTAGGTATCATTATGAAGTTTTCTTGTTAATTATCCTGTTTGGGATTCCCTGAGATTCCTGAATATGAGACTTCATATCTTTCACCAATTTTGAAAAAATTTAATTCATTATGTCTTTAAATATTGACTATACTCCATTCTCTTTCTTTTCTCCTGCTAGAATTCCAATTAAGCATATGTTGGATTTTCTTAATCTCTATGTCTTTTAATTCTCACTTTCCACTCCACTGTCTTTCTAATACTGCGTTCTGGGTAATTTCTTCAACTCCATCTTCCAGCTCATCAATTCCTTCTTCAGCTGTGTCTAATCCATTGAGGTTTCTAATTTCATTATTCCATTTTTTTTCCCATTTCTAGAAGTTCTATTTAGTTCTCTCATATCTGCCTGTCCAATTTTGATAGTTACTTGTTCTTTTATCATCCTTTCTATAGTCTTAAAACTTTTATTTTGACATATTAAATATATTTTCTACTCCATAACTGATCAATTGCTAATATCCATAGCATTTGTGGGATGAATCTGCAGTTTATTGTTTTGGTTGATGCTGCCCATGGTGGCTTCCTTTCATGTGTTTGTTGATTTCTGATTTTGAGCTCATTTGCCTTGGAATTTTATCTCTGGGAATTTTTTGTGGCCTGGGTTTAAAGTTCATTCCTTTAAAGAGGCATATGTTCCCTTCTGCCTTGGAGAACACTAATAACTTGGAACAACTTTTAAGTACATTTTCAGCTTGGGGCATTTAAAGCCACATAAGTACTGTGAATACTAGTCCTAAAATCTGTGTGAGTACAGACATTTGATGATAAGGAATTATCAGTGCAGGCTTCTTCTTTGTCTTGTCCCATTCATATCCAAGGCTGAGATAGACATTTATCCTTACTGCCCCTCTCTGTGGGACAAGATTGTTTTAGTTTACCCACTGAAAGTGTTACCCTTCAGAGACACTGGCTCTATTCAGGGGTCTCTGATTCAATTCCCCTTCCTTTCAGACTCAGGCTTTGTGTCTTGGCCCTGTAAGTGTGAACCATTAAACCTCAGGCTAATTAGGCCATTAGAAATTAACACTTATTTTACTGGATTTACACATCCTTGTTGTTTTTGGCAGCAGTAGGATTTCCTTCCCTTCCAGCTTAGCCATGCAATACAAAAATATATTTTTTAAGGCTTATCCAGATTTTTAAACTATGCAGACCAAGAGGATTTGCTTGAACATTTAGTTAGCCATAATGCTCAACCTGAAAATCTATTTCTTTATCTTATGACATTAGCTTGTATATCCAAAACACTTATAATTGTGATGATAGCCATCATCTCTGATTTGTTCCTAATACCATGTCTTTGATATTTCACTATGTAATGTGTTCACTGTTAGGTTTTGTATAAATGGTCTTTATCATATTTAGGTGGTTTCCTTTTCTTCCTATTTTACTTGGGATAGCTGTTGAAATGTATGAAGTAATATTTGACATCCATTGATAGATTCAGTTTTGCTCCTGAAATTTACATATGTACTCTACCATTTTTTGATAAAATTGAGAATATACAAACATGGAAAAACTTCAACCTGTGAGAATTAAGTCCCCTCTTCCCATTGCAGTCCCAAGTTCCTAGCTCCACTCCATAGACAGTTTATTGTGACTTACCAGAGATATTCTCTACATACTCAATTGTTAGATGTGTCTCTTAATGCACACGCACAGTGACATATATATACACACAGTACCGTACCATACTTTTTTTACTTAGTAACACACTCTAGAGAGCTTCTCTACTACTTATAAATAAAAGAATAAGAATAAAACGACTTTCATCCAGCTTTTGAGTTTTTCAGAGACCAGAAAATGTCTCGTCCAGCTTAAGAATACCAGTATACATTATCTTCAATTATCTTTGAAACAGTGACTCTCATAGCAATACATAGGGCAGTGCTGTCCAAAAGAACTTTCTGCTATGATGGAAATGCTCATTTCTGCACTATTCAATATGGTGGCCACTAGACACATTTGGCTAGGGAGCATTTGAAATGTAGCTGGTGTGACTAACTAAAGGAATTTTTAATTTTAATTACTTTTAATAGCTACATGTGGTTAGTGGGTGCTGTACTGAACCACTCAGCTGTACAGCTGCACAGGCCATCTTCCTGGTTTTACAGAAGAGTGACCTGAGCTGCAGAGAAATGTTTTAGTGGCAGAACCAGGATTGGAACTCAGATCTCCTATCTTTCTCTTCATTCCTCTTTCAATTTTAGCATAGCTGCTACTTCAGCCTAAGTGCTTTTTTGGGTGTAGGGAAGTGACTCTCAAAACCAAAATGACCAAACCCTTCAAGATGCTGCTCTTCCAGGGACTCATGGAATCATCCCTATTTAACATCCATCACTTAGGGTCAGCCTGGTTTACTTCAGCTGCTCATTCCCTACATCACTAGGTTCTCTTAAAGCTTTTCCCCATCTATATTGCCACTCCTCTAGTTCGACACCATTATTATCTTATAAAAGGATGCTTTGCTGGCGTTTCCTCTACTGCCTCTGAGCAACCCTCCTGCTGCTCCTATTTCTGATCATGGTGTTTTGCTCACAAGCCATCAGCAGTTACCACTGGGCACTGAATATAGTCTAAAATTTTTACTGCAAGGTCCTCTATAATGCAAGCTCATCTTCTTTCTTTAAACAAATTTCTCATTTTAGAATGGTTTTTAGATTTAGAAAAGCTGAAATGGCAGTTCAGATAGTTCCTACATATCCTAAATCCAGCTTCACCTACTGTTAACCTCTTACATTACTACAGTACATCTGTCACAACTAATGAACTGACATTAGTACATGACTATCAACTAAACTCCATATTTATTTGGGTTTCACTAGTTTTTCCTTAACATCCTTTTTCCGTTCACACCTATTCATCATTACCTGCCTCATGTCCTCTGTTCTAGGATCATTTTTTCAGAGATGTCTGGTTTTTCAAGACCTTGACAGTTTTGAAGAGTACTGGGTTTTTCCTATATTTTTCTCATGGTTAGACTGGGAATTTTGGAGAGGAAGACCACAGAGGTGAAGTGCCCTTTTCATCGCATCCTATCAAGGGCACATGCTATCAACGTGACTTATCAATGGTGACGCTAACTTTGATTTGGCCAAAGTAGTGTCTGTACGAGGTTCCTCCACTCCATACACTAATCATTGGAAGCCAGTCACTAGATCCAGTCCACCTCAGGGATGGGGAGTTAACTTCTACTTCCTTGAAGGAGTTATAAATTAATAACTTATTTGAAATTACTCTGTAAAGATTTGTCTCTTCTCCCTCATTTATTTATTCAGCTATTTATTGATATCAATATGGACTTAAGGATATTTATTTTAGACTTTGGGTTATAATCCAATATTATTGTTACTCGTTTTCTTGCTCAAATTTCCACCTTTAGCCATTAGGAGCTCTCTCAGATAGGCACTTTCAACATGCTGCCCCACAGATATATTTTTTTTCCCCTAGTGCCTCTTTTTGGCACTGCAAGATGCTCCAGGCTCATCTGTATGCCCTGCTCCAGTCCTAGAGTCTGCCGATACTCCAGAAGCCCTGGTTTCTATTATTGGAGACTGGTGTTAGAAACCAAGGTCTGGGTGCTGGTTCTCACCTTCTTTGTTAGCCCCACACCCCACTCAACCAATGCTGATGGTCACCTACCCATGTGCTCCTGTCTCTATAACACTCTCTTCCCACTCACACTGAAATCCACAGGTGCTTTTACCAGCAACATTTTTTTTTTTTTCCAGCAACATTTTTTACTAGAATGTTCTTCTCCTCCTTCATCTGGCTGAAATTCTGCTCCTTCCAGAAGGCCTGATTCAAAATGCCGCCTCTTTCATGACGCCTTTCCAAAGCTTCAACTTGACAGCCCACAGCCCTTCATAGTACAGGTTGTGAGTTACCTAAAGGCGGCGCTGTGATGTATTTACGTCCGTATCCCTAAACTCAGCAGTAGGACATTGATATTTCTATACATTACAGAATGATTACCACAATAAGTCTAGACATCATCTGTCACCATTCAAAGATACTACATTATTATTGACTGTATTACCCACACTGTACATTTCATACCTGTGACTCATTTCTTAATACTTGGAAGTTTAACACTTAATCTCCCTCACCTATTTCTCTTATCCCCCTAACCCCCATTATCTCTGAAAACAACCTGTTTCTTCTCTGTATCTATGCCTGTGTTTCTGTTTTGTTATGTTTGTTCATTCGTTTTTATTTTTAGATTAAACATATATGTGAAGTCATATGGTATTTGTCTTTCTCTGATTTATTTCACTTAGCATAATACCATCTATTTCCATCCAAACTGTCTTGAAAGACAAGATTTCATTCTTTTTATGGCTGTGGTATATATACCACATCTTCTTCATCAATTTATCTATCCCTGGGCACTTAGGTGCCAGGGCTATTGCTTGACGAATATTAATTGACTAGATAAAGGTCAGTGTAAGATGTACTCTTGAGGGTCTACCAGGGGAAAAGGAACACACACACATACCCAACACAAAACAAAAAACCCTCCTCCAGAACCTTTATGTCCAAGGGACCCTTCCTGGTCTCATGCCCGAAGAAGATACCCTGTTTCAGTCATATGTTATTGCGAAAACCAGAAGGGAGAGCCTTATGACTTCCATCCCTCAGAAAAGGCCTTTTCTGTTCCCAGTTACACACACATGTTCAAAGATTAGGATCAGGGGAATCTAACATACCATAAGGCAAATTGCAGAGCTGCCCCAAGTCAGGAAACCTCAGTAGGAAACAGGCAGCAGCCCATGGTTAAATGAAATGATGACCCGGGATAGGCATTTCCCTAGAATCCTCTGCCTCCTGCCTTTCTCACTCAGTCCATCTACCGCCTAGGGGATGTGATGTTGGGGATGCAAATACAGCAAGGTGACCATGGATGCACCTGCATGCTGAGACGCTGGGAAATGTGTCCCAACTTCAAACCATTCTGGGACTTTTACCCCACTTATTGGTGCACTGGGGTAAAAGAATACCCGGGGGAACTGAGGATATTGCATCTATCAGTCGCCCTGAGGAGAGGCTAATCCTGGGATAAAAGATGAGGTGAATTTCTGTCAGGGGCTAGGGAGAAACTTCCTCTTCCTTCTTAGGGGTGGGGAGTTTTTGTTCTGAGGTGTGGAAAGGGCTGGAGCCATTGTCATGAGAGGATGGGGGTGGGCGCCATAAAGAGGCAGGCCAAAGTGGCCAGCATCTGACTTTTCCCAGGCGGTGACACCAACGGTACAGAGAAATGGCCAGTGTTGGGAGGAGCAGTCCTTAAAGTAGGAGTTGCACCCTCTGGTCTTCCTGGATGACGCTGATACCCCTTCCCTGAGTTCCCTGCATTCACCTGCCACGGCAGGCAGCTCTCAGCAAGCTGACGTTTCCTATCTCCGGCCCTGAAGCGCTCGCCTTCTCTACCAGGAGTACAATCCAGGGGTTCTTAATTCCTACACAATCCTCAAGCACACAGTGATGGGAGCCATAGGATAAATGTCCCTGCTCCCTGTCCTGAGTAGGGGGATTTTGAGGGGTGGTGTCACCTGGTTTCTCAGAGGGACCCCCACAGCCCTGAGCCCTGGTTGCAAACAGAGCTGTCATCCTTATTAATGCACGCTTAATGGTGTTTCTCTCCTCCTCTCTTACATTCCCCACTTGATCACCTGTACTTTCTAAGATCACCCCTCACATAAACTTCCTCCACTCAAGTCCTTGTTTCAGCGTCTGCTTTCAGGAAAACCTCAACTCAGATATGCTGCCAGCGCAAGAGGGAAGATGCAGAGAACAGAGGCAGCAGTGGGCAGCTGGGCTAGGCAGCTCAGAAAGAAGGACCTGGGGGAGGCTGCACCAGAAGACTTTCCCAGACTTGCCTAGGGACTCAGAAGGGCAAGCAGACCAGGCACTGATGCTGAGCAAGTAGCATCTGGCCACACAGAGGAGCAGCAGGTATGATGCCGCCCTCTCAGAGCTCATGATCAGAGAGCACCCAGCCAGACAGTCCACCTGTCATCTGAGTGATGCTCAACTATTCAGAATTTCACCATAACAATAACACACACGCACCTCTGGCCCAGAGATCCCTGCCTTGGCATCTTGCTCATTTCTGGGTTGAGTCCTTGCGCCACGATGTCATCAGCATGGCTTCCCGGATTCCAGGTCCATATCCTGCTTCCGAGATGTGACTTGGCATATCTGGACTCCTGAAGGTCGCTATGCCATTTTAATTTTTTTCTAAATGCCAGTATTTCATAGTTAGTTTACTAAGCCCAAACTCAGCCCCCTATTACTCTCCATGCCCAGCCCCAGTACAATCTGAAGCTGAATTTCTGGAAATGATCATGCCTGCTTCATCTTAGTACCACCAGGTAATAGTACCGTACCTACACATGGATGTTTATTTGTGTGACAGGTAGCCAGTTAAAAACACCAAGTAATATGCCCACATACTGATTTCTAAACACCATTCTCTAATAAAAGAAACTGGGGCTCCTTGAAGAAGTGAAATAAAAGATAAGCCTGGAGCATCTTATGATATGAGAAAGTAAAAAAGTGCTAAGAAAAAAAAATATGGGGCAGCACGTCCAGGAAGTGCCCAGGAGCCAACCTGAAAGAGCTCCTAGTGGTCAAAGGGGCAAGTATATGAGCAAAACATGAATAATGATAACATTGATGATAAACTAAAGTATAATAAGTATCTTTGTATCCATACTGATGTGAATAAATAAGTAAATGGGGGACAAGGGACAACTTTTCCTTACAGAAGACTTCCAGTTAATAAATGTGGAAGGAATAGGAAACTAGAAAAATAGAAAACCTCCACTAGGCCACCACAGTAATAACTGGCAGACATGCTCCACCAATTACAATTAGTGGAGGGAGAAGCAAGATATTTGCAAAGTCTTAAAGTATCTCCCCACAAATAAATTAATAACAAAGAGAAAAATAGCAACTTTACAGTGAAGGAATCTGGCAGACACCACCTTAACCGAGTGGTCAATGTTAACATCAGCAGTGTTAAGACATGTTAACATCGTGTCTGCCCTGATACGATGCCCTGAGGACACATCAGCTCCGTGGTGTCCTTCCCCAAAACATATCACCTTGGAAGCCCAAGGTTAATTTCTTAGTTTTGATGCTTGCGCTATGGTTGGTAAGATGCTAACATTAGAGGAAGCTGAGTAGCGGGAGACAGGAACTCTCTGGACTGTCTCTGCAGCTCTACTATAAGTCTAAAATTAGTTCAAGGGGCTTCCCTGGTGGCGCAGTGGTTAAGAATCCACCTGCTAATACAGCGGACACGGGTTCGAGCCCTGGTCCAGGAAGATCCCACCTGCCGCCGAGCAGCTAAGCCCATGTGCCACAACTACTGAGGCTGCGCTCTAGAGATCGTGCGCCACAACTACTGAGCCCGTGTGCCGCAACTACTTAAGTCCGCGTGCCTAGAGCCCGTGCTCCGCAACAAGAGAGGCTCCGTAATGAGAAACCTGCACACCACAACAAGGAGTAGCCCCTGCTCGCAGGTACTAGAGAAAGCCCACACACAGCAAAGAAGACCCAACACAGCCAAAAGTAAATAACATTAAAAATAAATAAATAAATAAAATTAGTTCAAAATAAAAAAGTCTTAAAGAAACATTGACAAATGGGCTATGGGTTTAAGTGTTAAGACAAATAGTGAAATATAAAGAAGATCTGGGGGCTTCCCTGGTGGCGCAGTGGTTGAGAGTCCGCCTGCCGATGCAGGGGATGCGGGTTCGTGCCCCGGTCCGGGAGGATCCCACATGCCGCGGAGTGGCTGGGCCCGTGAGCCATGGCCACTGGGCCTGCGCGTCCGGAGCCTGTGCTCCACAACGGGAGAGGCCGCAACAGTGAGAGGCCCGCGTATCGAAAACTGGGAGAACTTCAGAGTGCCACCAAGGCAGGAAACAGCTTAATGTGACAAAAGGATTTTGGAGCCAGAGAAGTTAAGACAAATGATGAGGTTCTGAGCTAAGGAGGAAGCGGTGGGGCTGGAAAAGTTTTTGAAAGCCACCCCTGACCTAGCACACAGTGAGCCAGGCACTTTTCCAAGTGCTGCACGTGTACTAACCGATTAAGAAATGGGACGGTTTGACACACACACACACACACACACACACACACACACACGGGAACACAGTTGTCAGAACTGTGACTAACAGAATATGAGGGAAGAAGAAAGAGCTATCCACAATGACCCCCACGTTTGTCATCTGTGGTCATAATAGCATTCCTCAAGGAGGAAAACAGATTGGGCTTGGGGAGGAGGAAGATAAGTTCAGTTTGGGGCAGGCTGGTTATAGGTGCCTGTGTGACAGCCAGGTGGGCAGGTAAAAGATAACCTTACTTACAGCTTCAAAGAGAAAGCCGTTCCAGAGATAGAGACCTGAGAATGATGATCATATAGCTGATGGTTGAAGCTATAGGTATGAAAGAAAAAGAGAAGGGGGCCAAGGATGGAAGGTGGAGGAACCCCAACCATTACCGAAAGAAGAACAGACGAAGAGGACTGAGAAGTGGGTGTCAGAGGCGGAAGAGGACCCGAGGAGCATCAGGTCACAGAAACCGTCGGCTGGGGTGGGGGGGTGAGGTGTTCAGTAGTGTCAAATGCCACCACGTAAGAAGAGCTCTCAATTGACACTGGTGACCTGGGAAGGAAAAGTTGATGGGAAGGTGGTGGCACCCAGCCTGTACCTAAGGAGTGAATACTTAGTGGTGGGAAAGCAGAACGGGGAGTGCCAGACATTATCTTGAGAAATGTGGTTGGGAAAGAAGAAAGAAAAATAGCCAGAGGGGAACTCAAGGTCAGAGGGGTCACCCAAAACTCCGTCTTCAGACTGATTCCTCCCAGGAGCTCCTGACACATATTTTCAACGGCAAACTAGTCCTCTCCACTGGATACTCTGCCTGTAGCTTGTGTACGTCTAGCCTTAGACCTACAACGGTTCTACACTTAAGTTGACAAAAGAGGCATCACCTCCGCTCTGAATCACATTTTCAACATGAACATTGAGATCTGAGATGATCTAACCTGACTGTACTTGATGCCTGACTTGGGGCGGCACGGATGATGCTGGACAGTTTTTTGTTTTTGTTTTTGTTTTTGTTTTCGCGGTACGCGGGCCTCTCACTGTTGCGGCCTCTCCCGTTGCGGAGCACAGGCTCTGGACGCGCAGGCTCAGCAGCCATGGCTCACGGGCCCAGCCGCTCCACGGCATGTGGGATCCTCCCGGACCGGGGCACGAACCTGCGTCCCCTGCATCGGCAGGTGGACTCTCAACCACTGCGGCACCAGGGAAGCCCTGCTGGACAGTTTTGTAACCATTCCCGGAGGTGAGATTGCTCATGACCACGTTCCATCACTGCGCAGCCATGTCCCACCCCTGCTTTCAAAGCCCAGCGTAGAACACTTCCAGGCAGTTTCAGATCCCAACTAGAAATTTGCTGGCGGGGTTAAAAGCTACAGTCACTAGGAGAGATGCTCAGTGAGGCTCACGGCTTTTTCACATCTGCATGTGCCAAAGATGTTTCATTCCTCTCCGTGTTCAGTTGCATTTACAAGCCTTTAGATATGAACACTCATTAATATTGACGTTTGAGTACTGAATCGGCTTAGCTTCCTAGAAATTACTAGATTTTATATTATTCATTCATTCATTCAATATACATTGATTAAGTGCTGGGCAACATGTTAGTACAGGAGAAGACTGGATAAATAAATGCGAAGAGGTTCCTTTCCTTGAGAAGCCCACGTACACTTACATAAACAGCTACAAACAACATGGAATATCCTATAATAATAAAGCCATGTATATTATGTATACATGTCTGTGTGTGTCTATATATAAAGCATCATGTTATGTATACATCTGTGTATCTGTATAACAAAGGCACGTATGTTATGAATACGTCTGAGCATATCTATATAACAAAGGCACATATGTTATGTATATGTCTATGTGTATCTATATAATAAAGGTACGTATGTTATGTACATACCTGTGTATCCACGTAATAAAGACCTGCATGTTATGTATACATGTGTGTGTATCTGTTTCTGAGGGAACACAGACGACAGCGTGACTATCCCTTCCAGATGTGACTGGGTTGTGAGGGGTATTAGAGGGAGGCACGTTCAGTTGACTGTAGAGATTGGAAAGGTGAGCAATAATGGTTTGCCTCGGTGGATAAAGGAGGAAGAAAGGCCCTAGAGGCAGAAGGAATAGCAAGTGCAGACGTCGAGAGGCGTGAATATGCCCGAGGCGTGAATATGTCATAATGTGGTGATGGTGTTCATAAACATAATAAAACCACCAATGAAATGACGAAAGACACTGACTGGGCACTCACTGTGTATCAGGTGCTATTCTAAGCACTTTACATGGCATGAGCCCCGTGTGTGAGTGGTCAGAGGTGAGGCTGACAAGGCAGCTGGGGATCGGATGATGAAATGCTTTGAATGTTGTACTAATAGGCCTGGACTTTGTCCCACAGGTAGGGGAGAGTGAGTACTGGCAAGATGAGACTTGCAATTAAAAAAGGTTCCTCAGCTAGCTGTGTGGGGAACGGGTTGGAGGAGGTGAGGTGGGAAGCAAAGAGGTGAGCTGGGAAATTGTTTCAACAGTTCAGACAAGTGAAAATTGCAGGGAGGAGGAATGCGGGAGAGAATTCTGAGTAAGAAATGGGCCTTGGAGTCCCCCCCGCCCTGCCCCACAGCTATGGGGGGGCAAGGAAGAGGGGAAGGGGTTCTAGTCACTCAGAGGGGCAGGAACATCTTCAGGAAAGTGGACGAGCTCAGCTGAGGTGCACGCAGGTGGAGGTGCCGAGTGGAGTGGGCAGCTAAGAATGAAAGTCTAGAACTTGGGGCAGTGGTTAGGATGAGAGAAAGTGGGGTGCAGAGAGGGGAAGTCCAAATCCAGTCAAGTTGAATCTGTCCTTTCATCACCAACCTCACCCCGAAGTCTCCCGTCCCCGCCTCCTCCACTCTTTCACACGGCAGGTATGAATGGATACAGGGACACATACCCTTCCAGATGCAAGTTACCTGGAGACACACAGGGGCCAAGCATCATAAAGCACATACTTCCGCATACTTGCACCAACCTAGAGAGAGATACGTAGAGGAACACCACACACACACACACACACACACACACACACACACACACACACACGGGGCCAAAGATCACAGAGGTACACATACACACACAAACACACATACATACACACAGATCCATAGGAGAGAGGTACATAAAAACATACATGCATCTCCACACACATGTAAATAGACCTACAGAGGTCACAGGAGCACAATTTTCTGGAGAGGGCGAGGCATGTATTCCAGTGTACAGTGGAGTCTTTCCATGCTGATGACCCTCGTCTGTGAGGGGGAGTAGCCCCATCTGGTCACAAAGACTCCCTTTGCAATGCATTCATGTAAAACATTCCAAGAGGACATCTAACTGATCTGTTATCCCACGCAGGACCCATTCCTACTCCACTCCAGGTGGACTGCTGTGAACGGAGAACAACTCTAAACTAGGAGATTAAAGACATCCACTGCAATATTCAACTCTCCTCTTACCAAAAAGCTTCTGCAGGACTTGGCCATCATATAAATCTTCAGCTAGGTCTTTCACAATGATTCTTTCTCCAACCAAAACATCATTAATCCAGTCAATTAATACCTACACAGAGAGAGAGAGAATAAGAGAAGAGTCATGGGGTATTTTCTTATAGAACAGCTTTCTCATCCTGGACAGTTAAAATTTAAATGAACTTCAGATTTTGAAAGGAACAAAACTATCCAAATGACCCAGTATGTGGACAAGTAGCTGTAAGTGGGAGCCCCAGCAGCCCTGTTAACTTTCAGGTATGAGGTCTTCTAGTGCTGATGGCACCAGTGTCTCTGCTAATACATGTGGCCGCTACCATTCCTTCCCCGAATGGCAAGCAATGTTTGCACAGTGCTTGGCTCGGTGGTTTTGTACCGGCAAGAGTATGGGCTTTGGAGTTATGCACACTGAGGTTGAAAACCCCACTTTACCTACTAATTAATTTGCGCATCTCTGGGATCTATGGACGTGTGTGTGTGTGTGTGTGTGTGTGTGTGTGTGTGTGTGTGTGTGTACCTGTCATCCATGGACCTCTGCATGTGTACCTCTGTGACCTATGAATCTAAGGCAAGCTAGTTATCTGCTCTGAGCCTCTGATTCCCCACCTCTATAACTGAGGTTGAAGATACCTCCCACACTAAGTGGTAGAAAAGAATTACAGGAATTCCCTGGTGGTCCAGTGGTTAGGACTCCGCGCTTCCACTGCAGGGGGCATGGGTTCGATCCCTGGTCAGGGAACTAAGATCCCGCATGCCGTGCAGAGTAGCCAAAAAAAAAAAAAAAAAAAAAAAAAAATTACATGCGGCAAGGACCAAACGGTCAGTAAGGGCAGATTTTATTCATAAGTAAAGCACTCTCCCGTTGTGACATCTGGCCAGGTGGTTACTGTGTTCAGGAGGGGAAATCAAACACAGAAGTAAACATATCTGCCCCAGGACAGAGCTAACCGTGAGCGGAGACAGGAATCGGACTCTTGTCCACCTCACTCCAAAGCACATGTTCTCCCTGCACCAGGCTCCCTCTCAGTGGGGCTGTGCAGTCTCCTGCCTTGTCTGTAACTTAGCCCCCGTCATTCCCTGAGAGTCCTCCGTACACCAGGCACCCAGCAGAGGCATTCCAGGTGATGTCTCACCAAATTAATCCACACAACACCCGGGAGGCAGGTAGCATTAGGTAAGGAAACTGAAGTTTGCACAAGGCCATTGCCTTTTTAATTTTTTTTGCGGTACGCGGGCCTCTCACTGTGGTGGCCTCTCCCGTTGCGGAGCACAGGCTCCGGACGCGCAGGCTCAGCGGCCATGGCTCACGGGCCCAGCCGGTCCGCGGCATGTGGGATCCTCCGGGACCGGGGCACCAACCCACGTCCCCTGCATCGGCAGGCGGACTCTCAACCACTGCGCCACCAGGGAAGCCCTGCCTTTTTAATTTTAACCTCTTGTTTTGCTTATGAAGATATTATTTATATAAAATAAAATTAACTAATTTTAAGGACACAGTTGGATGAGTTTTGGTCACTGTACACGGTTGTGTAACCACCACCACAATCAGGACACAGAACAGTTCCCTAGCCCGAAGAAGGTTCCTTTGGTTTCTTTGTGCTCCGTCCCCTCCCCTGATCACAGGCCTCAGGCAACCACTACAGTTTTGCCTTTTCGACCATTTCACCTATAAGGAGCATCATCTTTTGTGTTTGACTTCTTTGACTTGGCAGAAGTAATTGCCTTTACAACACAGGTGGGAGCTGGGCTAGGTTTCCATCCCTGGCTGTAGCCCTGTGCCTTCAGAGCACATGGTTCTACTGTCCTAAGGCAGGAGCTTCCTTTTCCCCTTCCTCCCTCCTTCCCTCCCCTCTCTTCCCCTTCCCCTACCTTCCTTCCCACTCCCTCCCTCTCTCCCTCAACCATCCATCCATCCATGCATGCATGCATCCATCCAACATCTACCCACCCAGCATTTATTAATACCCGCTGTATGTCATACTCTGTGCTGGATCCTGGGAGTACAATGATGAAAAAAAGAGACAATCTTTAACCCCCAGCAGCTCACCATTTAGTGAAGGAGACAGAGAAGTATACATGAGTAGGTGTAACGCCATGTGGTGACTACAGTGACAGAACTAAATGCATGAACCACAGCAGCACACAGAGGGGCTGAGTGACAGCCCTGGGGTTTAGAGAAAGCTTCCTGGAGGACGTGACCCAACTTTGGCTTCAGGTGAAGAGCAGGTAGAGCCCCTGGGGGAGGGGCTGCATGACCAAAGGCCTGGTGGTGGCAGTGCCGAAGCAAGCACGGTGAGCAGGTGTGTACGGGGAGTCAAGCCGAACAGATCCGGTGTCCTTGTGTTGTCAGGCAGGGGTTATCTGAGGTTAAAGAGGCAGCTAGGCATGGAGGCTTCAGACACCACCCCCAGGACTGTGGGCTTCAACCTGCCCTTCTTAGGAAACTACATACAGGTTTTGAACAGGAAAATGATATATTCAGATTTGCATTTTGAATGAATCACTGACACCCAGTGCCGTTTTGTTCTAAGTGCAGCTTGAGGAAGCTGAAGAAAGACACAGGACAAGGAATCAGAAGGGGGATGAAATGAACATTTTTTGAGGGTGACCATTTGCCAGCCACTGTGCCAAGTACATTATGCACAGTATTTCATTTCACCTCATTCATTTCTGTTTGAACCTCATCTCCTCCACTCAGCTGCGACCATAAACAAACCATCTGGCTTTCCTGAGCCTCAGTTTCCTCATACGTAAAATGGGGATGATACTAGATCTTACTTCACAGGGTGCTTCTGAGGGACCTTGAGAAGAGTGGTGCAAGGACTGTGTGAGCTCTAGGATCCTGGCAAATGGCAACTGATTTGAGCTAACTTCTCCAGTGCTTATGGTCAACACCATTCGTTGGGCACTTGTCACGTCCCACTTCTGTTAACTTGTAGATGTCCACCTACTGGACTGCGAGCTGCCTGTGGGCAGGGACTGCCATGCCTTTCTATTCTCTCCGCAGTGGCTCGTGTGGTGCCTGCACAGGGTGGGTGGTCTAGAAACACCTGTTGAGTCTGGGGGGCACCTGAAGCCCCTTCTAACTTCCTCTTACCTTTATCAGTTCTTGAAGTTTGGGGTCGCTGCGTGAGTTGGGGTCCACCATTGTTCGTACTTCGTTCTCCTCTTTAGAAAGAAAAGACAGTCAGCGGGGTGGTCCCGCCTGGAGGCATTAGGCTAACCCAGAGAACAAGAGACCCTGTTACCCAGCATTGTGTCCTCAGGGTCCAGCTCGAAGGGGATGGGGCTGAGGGGCAGGTTGATGGCGTTCATGCCCTCCTCCTGAAGCTCTGACACTGCAAGAAGGAAGCACAGAGTCACACTGTAGCCCACAGACAACAAGGGCTGGGGCTCGTAACAGTCGTGTTCCGTATCAATGTGGATTGAGAAATAAAAGCACCAAGGTTAGCCTATAGCTGTGACTCAGCCTGCATCCGATTCCTGCCTCTCCTTGCTAAAAGGACCAAACTGTCCCCTTCATCTCACCTCTTCTGACCGTCACCTCACTCGCTTTCCTGGAGAAATAGGGCACAGAAATCTGCCTCCTTTCGGAAATGATCTCGGGATAAACAGAAGGGAGGTGGGCACTGCAGTTTTTCTTAAGTCTCTAACGTTGCCTCCTGCCTGTCCCTCCTTCCAGGGCCTGCCATCTGGTGCAGCGTGCACCTGACAACTCTTTGTTGACTGAATGAAGGAGGTCCCCACGTTGAGGCTACATTTATGTTGTAGATCATTTCCATCCTCAGTTCAACCCTCCTCTGACTTCTCTCCTGATTCGGCTTCCCTGAGTATTTTTCTGATTATCCCGCCTCCCTCCTTCACCTGGCCCCAGCTGCTGCTTGAGAGTACCTCATTCTGGCCTCTCCCTGGGCTCTGGACCTGTCCCTTCAGCTGTAAGGAATCATGGGCCCTGTGGCCAGGCACCTCACCTCTCCAGGCCCGTTCCCTCAGCTGAACACGAAGAGCTGAACAGGATGACCAGTAAGTTCTTTCTCACTTCCCAAATCTTAGAAATCTATGATTCCACTGTTCTCAAGAAAGATAACAAGAGGTCCATGAC
Organism: Lipotes vexillifer; assembly: GCF_000442215.2. Lineage (NCBI taxonomy): Eukaryota > Metazoa > Chordata > Mammalia > Artiodactyla > Lipotidae > Lipotes > Lipotes vexillifer. Next base: position 2,908,589 of record NW_006799037.1, on the reverse strand, counting down.
CACTAAAGACTTCCAGCCTGCTCCCTCCATGCACTGAACCCTCACATGAAGGCTTAGTAAACAATAAAAATCCCTACCACAAAACCAGTTGTGTGATGGACCCTTGCTGAGCACTTATCTTGGATTTTTACCTCTCCTAAAAGCTCAAATCCCCTCACCTCTACTCAATTCCAGTTTGAGTAATTACTTTGCACCAATTAAGCACAGAATGACCATTTTCTCTGAAAGCACTGATCACCAAAGGGCTCTCAAAGAGCTGATATGGCAGCTGCGATCAACCTTTAGTAAAAGCAATGTCCCATCTTTCCATTTTATTTATGTTTATTGACTACGGCCTCACCGATCGCCAGCATATACTTGCAAGAACTCTTAAGCACAAGGCAGTTGCTTACAAAGAGTTCTTTCATATTAGCAAACTCACTGATTGTTGCAGCTGGACAGGGAACGCGATTGCCTAAGAAAGGGAGTGAAACCCACTCTGCCCTAAAGGACACAACTCGCATTATGAAGCTGGTATTTAGTCCTGTTGCTGTGGGATCTTGACATTCATATGGGATATCAGCCAGTCACCATCTTGAATCTCCAAATCCACAGACACCCACCGCTCTATATAATTCCCCCCACCCCCATAAAACATAACTGAAAAATGTTAAGTGACACCTTCAAGGCTTAAGTCATTCTACAGGTATAGGATTGCATTTGCTTTCCAGCGAAGACCAACTGCTTCCTGTTAGACTCTATAATGTCTCCCAGCACTCCTCCTAGGACTAGCAGTTTGCCTTCTTTTTCAGGCTGTTTCTTACAAAGAAGCAAGATTTCCACTACTTAACAAGCACTGCTACGCAAGCAACGGGCAGTGGAAATAAAGTCACGTTTCAGTGTGGGTGTGAGACTGGGTTTACTGGCCATTGAAGAGACTAGCTCTCACTGCCATCTGTATCTCCTTCCCGTGTCCGCCCCCCGCCACCACCCCCGGCCAGGTCTGTGCTGTCCAATACAGTAGCCATTAACCACATGTGGCTACTGACGTTTAAATGAATTTAAAGTTCAGTCTCTTAGTTGCGCCTGTCACATTTCGAGCGCTCAATGGCCCACATGGGGCAAGTGGTACCACACTGGACGGTGAGAATGTAGACTTCCTCACAGGAGATTCAGTTGGATGGCGCTGTTCTAGGTAATCCCATAGACCCAAATGCTGATGATGCCCGTGTTTAACTCTCCCGCCTGATGTATGCTTTATTATATATTTTTAAAATTAATAAGATTTAATTATCTAAAACTGAATTCAAGACAACAGAATCAGAGATAGGATAAAAATGAAGCATCTTCCTAGATATTTTTCGTGTACAAAAACAACCAAGCTTTGACCTAATTTATTCTCTATTGGTTTTATTTTACCCAGCATCACTGGGTTGTGAAAACAGAAGTCAAGCCATTATTAAAACAAGACCCAGAAACAAACAACAAACAGAATCTCCAGCCTAGGCCTGACCCTGAGCTCTAGACTCAATGCCTCCTCTTATGTCTATTGGTGGAGATCTCAAATTTACACATCCAAAACAGAACTCGTGATTTTCAGCACCCTCACCCCCACCATAGCAACACTATATCAAGACCTGTTCATCCCCTACTCTTATCCTCCTCGGTAAATGGCACTACCATTTGCATAAGGGTTCAAGCCAAAATCTGAGGAATCACCCTTCACTTCTTTCCCTCACCGTTTGTAGCCAGTACATCGGCAAGTTTTGTGGGCTCCACCTCCAAAACAGGACCCTAGACCCTATTCCAACCACTTCTCACCAGCCCCCCCCACCATCGTCCTGGTGCAGGTCCCCATTATCTTTCACCTAATAAACCAGAACCACCTTCTAACCAGCCCACTGCTTTCTGGTGCATTGTCCCCGCTCCCGTCACTTCCTATAGCACAATCAGAATGATCTATAAAGATATAAACAGGATCATACATTCTCCTGCTTTAAGCCTTCCTGTGGCTTCCCATCATACTCAGAATAAAACCCCAACTCCTTCCTAAGACCTACAGGACCCTCTGATTAGCCCCCTGCCTCCCTCTTGTATTGTATTTTCTCCATAGCACTCATCATGATCTGAAATAACTATTATTTCTGTTTGTTAGCTATCCCCCCTTAACAGAATGTAAGCCGTGGGAAGACTGGCACTTTTTCTCTTTTGTTTGTTATTAGTCTCCGAAGAGGAGCCAGACTGCCTAGAGTCAAATCCAGGCTCTATCACTTACCAGCTATGTGACCTGGGGCAAGTTCATCAACCTCTTATACCTCAGTTTCCTTATCTGCAAATGGGGACGATAATAATATTGCCTACCTCCTAGGGTTGTTGAGAAGATTAAATGAGTTAATACATGTAAAGCACTTAGAAGAGTGTCTGGTACCCGGTAAGAGCTATGTAATTATTTACTATTATTACTTAGAATGGTAAGCACTCAAGAACCATTTGTTGAATAAATGAAAAAACCCGTTAAGACCACCCTTCCACTGCACAGGTTGTAAGCTGAAGCACAATTTAGCAAAGCAGTGTATAGGATGTAAAGAAGGATTTCAGCCTGTCCTTCGGGGAAAAAATTATATTTGGGCCTGACCCTGTGTGTGCGTTCGTGGGCACATTTCTAGGGTAGCATTTCCAGCATTTTTTTTTTTTTTGTGTGGGGTACGTGGGCCTCTCACTGTTGTGGCCTCTCCCGCCGCGGAGCACAGGCTCCGGACGCGCAGGCTCGGCGGCCATGGCTCACGGGCCCAGCCGCTCCGCGGCATGTGGGATCTTCCCGGACCGGGGTACGAACCCGGGTCCCCTGAATCAGCAGGAGGACTCTCAACCACTGCGCCACCAGGGAAGCCCGACTTTTGCAATTTTTTTTGTTTGTTTGTTTTTACGGTACGCAGGCCTCTCGCTGTTGTGGCCTCTCCCGTTGCGGAGCACAGGCTCCGGACGCGCAGGCTCAGCGGCCACGGCTCACGGACCCAGCCGCTCCGCGGCATGTGGGATCTTCCCGGACCGGGGCACGAACCCGTGTCCCCTGCATCAGCAGGCGGACTCTCAACCACTGCACCACCAGGGAAGCCCTCCAGCATACATTGTGTAAAGAGAAAAAAGCTGCCTCTGTCCCAAGACTGTTGTACAGCCAGAGCCAATGTGTGAATATAGAGATATTTACACCTCTAACATGTGACTAGAAATGCAATATTTGCAGCCAAATATAAAGGTGGGTCTGCCCGGGATCTCTTTTTCTGTGTAGATCATTGTTAAAAATGTTTTCAGATGAAAAATTCCCAGTCAGAAACACTCCCCTCTGCCCTGCCTGTTTAATTCACTCACAGAGACAAAACAAACCCGAGAAGAAAGGCTGAGATATGTTTGCAATTGGAAATGTTTTTTTTTTTTTTCAGGAAATGATTTGGTACAGGAACATCATTCCCATCCCATTAACTGCTGACTCGGAGCCAACTGTTTGTAAAAGTGAATATGCAAACTGCCCGGTTCAGGCCTGGCCCCTGCCCCATGGGGCTGCATTAGTGGCCACATTCCCAAAACAGCCCGCGTGCTTTGGAGGTTTCATTTCTATTAAACCAAAGCAGGACCCAGCAGAAGCCCCTCGCCATCCTTGTGCTCTGAAAGAGAAAGGGCTGCAATTGAATTTTCTCGGCATAGAATATGAATATGGTGTTTATCCCTCGAACCTCCTCTAACAATCTCAAACTAGGTCTGAATGTGCAGCCCTCGGTGTCTCGTGGCGCCATTAGTCATAACTTAATAAACAGATTAAATGCCCAGCTGAAGGTCGGGCTTGGGAGAGCAGGGCGATTGCCTCAACTCCTGAAGTGCTCACCATGAGATAGGGGGCGTGGCTTTTCTGGGAAACACAGTCTGACTCTGCACCCAGCTGTGCAGCAGAAAAAGTACACGGATGGGCTTTGGAGTCTGAAAGAGCTAGATTTGAATCCTACTTCTATTTTTATCAGCCATGGGACCCTATGTTAGTGACTTAACCTCTCTGAAGTTCGGTATAAAACAATTCTGTGTAAAACAAGAGTATAGGGACTTCCCTGGCAGTCCAGTGGTTAAGACTTCGCCTTCCAATGCAGGGGGTGTGGGTTTGATCCCTGGTCGGGGAGCTAAGATCCCACAGGACTTGCGGCCAAAAAACCGAAACATAAAAAAAAAACAAAACAGAAACAATATTGGAACAAATTCAATAAAGACCTTAAAAATGGTCCACATCAAAAAAAAAAGAAACACCCGAAAACAAAACAAAAAACAAACAAACAAACCCGAGGGTATAGCTGACACTATTGATTTCCTCTCCAATATTGATTTTGTTTTTTCTCTGCTGAAAGAACCCTCATTTTGTTCCAGTATACACTCTGCCTCCTGTGCTTCTAGGTACCTAACTAGTACATGGAACACCAGGATTATAAAGTTGATGGATGCAATGAATAGTACTTTCCCTTTCCTTTTTTTCCATGAGAAACAGAATAGCTGCAGGCATCTCTTACACTCCAGAATATATATACAAGTGCTCAGTGAACACCAGGCAGAAAACAAGTATGGTGAGAAGAATGGAGAGAGGTTTCTAAGAGTACAAAAGGGTCTATTTATGCAAGGCCAGTAATTTCATTCCTTCAACCAATAAACATTACCAGGCACCTCCTCTGAAGCAGACCTTGTGTCAGCACTGGGGATAAGGGTTTGGGGATCTGACATAAGTTTGCCTCAATCCGTTCACAGGTGGTGGGAGAGGTAGGCACAGAAAAACACAATAGGCAGTATGTTGCACTCAGGGGTGAGAGACATGTAACTAGAGGGCTGTGGGAGCTCGGGGGGAACAAGGATAACTTTGGATGTGGAAGACTGGGAAGGATTCCCAGAAAGGGGGACAGGTGAGCTGGACTTTGAAAAACTTAAATTTTCATCCGACACAGGTGCCTCACAAAAAGCACATCTTGTGTATAAACAGCAAAGTGTGGGCCAACAGGGCAGGTGTTGAGAGAGTTGTGATTATGTCTGAGCACCGGGAATGCAGGGCGCACACAGGGGAAATGCGGGGAAGAACAAGGGGCAAATAAGTAGGTGAGGTCCAGAGTGTCAAGGGCTGCGAATTCATCTGTTCCCCAGCATGCCCTGGACCATGCTCCCCGTGTCTACAGATGAAAACCCCAAACAACATACTGAGGGAGGGCAAGAAGATAAGCAAGATGTTTTCTCTTTCAGTGCAAGTGGGCCCCAGTGAGATATGTAGGCTGCTCTAGATCCTTATCAGGACTCCAATGATTAATTTCTGGCCCTCGTAAAAGATACTCAAGCTCCCTTAATTTCTAAATGGCTCAAGGGCCACCCCCCAGAAGTTCTTGCAGCTAGAGACAACTACACTGTCTGGTCGGCAAATCCCAACAATTTTTCTCTATATGAAAAATCAACCTGAAAGAACATCTACCAAAAAACGATAGCTAACATACTTAATGGTGAGAAACTGGAATACTTATACCCTAAGATTGGGAACAAGGCAAAGACGTCTCCTCTCACGACACCTATTCAAAATCATACTAAAAATTCTAGCTACTACAATAATACAGGAGACGGAAATAAAAGGTACACAAATTGGGAAGGAAGAAATAAAACCATCTTTGTTTGTAGATACCATGATTAACTACGTAGAAAATCCCAAAGAATTGACCAAAACAAAATGAAACAGAAAAAAATCCATACTCTTAGAACCAATTAGTAATTATGACAAGGTGGCAGGATAGAAGGCTAACATACACAAGTCAATTATTTTCCTGTACACTGGCAATAACTGATTAAAATTAGAAATTAAAAACACAATTATCATTTATAGTAGCACCCAAAAAAGGAACACTAAGATATAAATCTAACAGAATGTACACAGGGTTGATATACAGAAAATTACAAAACTCTGATGAAAGAAATCAAAGAAGATCTAGATAAATGGAGAGATAGTCAGTGTTCATGGATTATAAGACATAGTATTAAGATGTCAATTCTTTCCACGTTCACCTATAGATTCAAGGTAATCCTAATCAGAGTCACAGCAAGCTGTTTTGTGGATATCGACAAACCGATTCTAAAGTTTACACAGAAAGGCAAAGACCCAGAGTGGACAACACAATATTAAAGAACAAAGTTGGAGGACTGACACTACCAGACTTCAAGACTTACCATGATGCTACAGTAATCAAGACAGCATGATACTGGCAAAAGAGTAGACACATAGATCAATGGAACAGAATAAAGAACCCAGAAACAAACCCACACAAATACAGTCAACTGATCTTTGACAAAGGAGCAAAGGCAATTCAATGCAGAAAGGATAGTTGTACTAACAAATGGTGCTAGAACTGGACGTCCATCTGCAAAAGTCAATCTAGATACAGACCATACACTTTTCATTTTCTTAACAATATCTTTCACAGAGTAGAAATTTTAATGAGGTCCAACATCAACTTTTCTTTCATGGATTGTCCTTTTGGTGTCATATGTAAAAACTCATTGCCAAACCCCCAAATCACATAGATTTGCTATGTTTTCTTCTGTAAATTTTATACATCATGTTCTATACTTAGGTCTGTGATCATTTTGAGTTAAATTTTGTGAAAAGGTCATTAAAAACAAGGAAAGTCTGAGAAAATGTAACAGCCAAGAGGAGCCTAAGAAGATGTGACGGCTAAGGGTGATAACGGTATCCTGCATGGGATCCTGGAACAGAAAAAGGACATTAGGTAAAAACTGAAGAAATATGAATAAACTATGGACTTTAGTTAATAATAATATATCAATATAGGTTCATGAATTATAATAAATGTACCATACTAATGTAAGATGGTAATAAGAGGGGAAACTGGGCACAGGCATATGGGAACTCTCTGTACTACCTTTGCATTTTTCCTGTAAATCCAAAAGTATTATAACAACAGTCTATTAAAAAAATCAACCCAAATTTGCTATTTTTCCAACCACATAGAATATTCACTGGGGGGAAATCCATGATTTTAAGAGACATATGTTTCTTCCCATCACCAAGGAGAGAGTGGTAATTTATCCAACATTAGCTGAGCCCTACAGAAGCATCTGCATGGGAGGCAAAGCACAAAGACCATTTCAAAGCCCTACAGTGCAAGCTGCACTCATTCCCAAGTGAGAACTTGTTTCCAGGAAGAAAGTGCCTGGTTTTTTGCTTTGTTTCCAGGGCTGAGATGAGAAGACAGAGCTTCCTCATAACTTAAGGATGCTGGGCAAGGTCCTTTCTGCTTTCCCAAGAAGAGGTCTGTCCCGCTAGCATAACCGTCACTGAAGGTGTCTTTAATGCTTTCTCCGGAACTGCTCTGGAAACTCTATCTATCCATTGTCCCTGACGGGGCCTTTACATCATGGGCTTTGGTATTAGTTTCCTATTGCTGTAGTAACAAATCACCACACACTTGGTGGCTGAAAACAACACAGATTTATTATCCTGATGGTTCGGTAGGTTAGAAGTCCAACATGGGTCTCACTGGGCTAAAATCAAGGCATTGGCAGGGCATGTTCTTTTCTGGAGGCTCTGGGGGAGAATCCATTTTCTTGCCTTTTCTGGCTTCTGGAGGCCACCTGCATTCCTTGGCTTGTGGCCCCCTTCCTCCATCTTCAAAGCCAGCAATGGGGGGTGAAAATCCTTTTCACATTGCATTACTCTGACCTCCTCTTCTGCCTTTCTCTTCCACTTTTAAGTACCCTATGACTACACTGGGCCACTTGGATAATCCAGGACAACCTCCTTATTTTAGAGTCAGCTGATGAGCAACCATAATTCTATGATGAGCAGCCATAATTCTACCTGCAACCTTAATTTCTCTTCGCCATGTAAGCTAACATATTCACAGATTCCAGGGATTGGGATGTGGATTTCTTTGGGAGGCCATTACCCTGCCTATAACAGGTTTCTTGGTTAAGGGACCCTTGGTTAAGGGGTTCTGTTCTCAATACTCACCCCTGCCTACCACATGTGGGTTCACTTTTCTTCTAGGTGAGATTGTCAAAAGGAAATGCAAAATCCCAACCCCCACCATCCCAGCCCTTAAAACAGAGGAGTTTTACTACTTTTAACTAAAAGGATACTTATTTCAGCAGCCTTAACATAAAGCATCAGGTAAACATGGGAGCCAGCTTGTAGTGACCTCAGCAGACTGTCAGGGTCTCCCCACGCTCCCCTCTACTTGACACAGCTCTTAGTCACCAGAGTCTGACATCCAGGCCTTGGAGTACAGCCAAAAAAGGGAACTTAGAGGCTGGTGTTGTGATGGGAGCTGACAGGGGGATCTAGATTCCTGAGTCTTAAAGTTCCCACCAGCGTCTTGGTTTGGGTCAGTTTTATAAACTCTGCAGAGTTGGAAGGCTGCCAGGCAAATGGCCCCTGGACATTAATTCATTGTTCAGCCAACCACATGATTCAGTTGCCCTCCAATTACAAGTAAGCACGGAGGGAGATGGATGAACTATTGGTTAGCTTTGGGGAGTTGAAACTGTCTGAACTGAAACATTGGTGAGGTCTCAAGTAAGTCATGGGAATTTAAAACAGTGCACAGGCACAGAGGGCCCAGCATCAAATACATCACCATTCTTTCTCTTTTGCCAAGCCATGTGCATTATCTCTTTAGATCTAGAACCAGAACCATTTTCTTGATTTTAAAGGTCTGTTCTTACTTAAGCAGAAAGTGGTGTGGGTATGCCATCCTGGGAGTTTATAATGGAAAACACCAAGCTGTTGTGCATGCGTGTGCATCTGTGTGCATCCGTATACCCTAAGCACTGGTAACAGCCTTGGGGAGACTATAGACATTGACCTGGTACGTTGGCTAATTACATGTGAAGTGTGGGTACAATGAGCGACCCAGGACAGCTAGGGTGGAACTGGCACCGCTTATCTCTTTCATTCATAAGCATGTGTGGGCACCTCTGGTGCCAGGGGCTGGGCCAGGAGTTGTGAATACAATGACAAACAAGTACTTTCCTTCTGGGGTCAGCAGATCTCTGAAGAGCAGCTACCTGTGGTGGTCACGAGAGACCAGTGCAGTGCCAGGCACCTGCTACACATTCAATAAGTGCTCAGAGGATGCTTTAGTTGGGGGAGGAGGGGAAAGATGTACACACAAACTGCAATGCAATATGATAAGGTCCTCCCTGCAGTCCTGAACCAAGTCCTGAGAGCAGAGCATCCTTCTAAGGTGGAGGGAGCAACAGAGGAACACATGGGATATGCAGAGGCCAAGGGAAGGCCAGTAGGGCTCCAGGCACCCAGGGCAGCCTCTGCACCTCACTTGCTTTTATCTCTGTGTATCACTGGAGTCAAGTTTCTTCATTTCTTTCTCTGTGGCTCTTTGACCTTCATATCTATATCCTTCTTATTTATTAATCCTGAATAAGCCAGTCCTTTATTTTTGCAGTGGCCCAATGCTGCTTAATAAGTGCCACATCAAGTACCAGTCCACTGGAATTCCCAAGTGGTGGCCTCCGTTGAAACAAGGGCTCTGGGTAGGGGTGTGGCCAGTGAGTGACCATGGCATTGCTGTGTTTTGTTTGGATCAGTTCACTGGTGGGCTAATTCTGGATTTGTCTGAAGGTCAGTCAGTGGTTTATCCTGAAGGAGCACTGTTGGGGGAAACTCTCTCTTGAATGGATGATGATGATGATGCCTGTGAGAGAACACATACTTGTGCTGCACTTCCTTTGTACCACGCATGTAGATGTGGTACCTTTTTCAAAAAACATATATCAACTCATTTAATCTTCTCAACAATCCAGTGAGTAGGTACTATGATTATCCCCATTTTACAGATGAGGAAAATGAGGCCCAGAGAGGTTATGTAACTTGAGCAAGGCCACACAGCTAGAAAGTGGAAACCAGATTTGATACTAGGCCAGCTGGTTCCAGAGTTCATATCCTTAACACTACACTGTATGTTGACCCAGTTTTATGTAACAATGTTTTTTTTAATACAAAAATGTCTAAAACATGGTCACTTCTACATTCCCATGTAAAACCAGGAGAAAGTTCCATGGGGAATAATCTTGTGTATGCTGAGCCCTACAGGTTGTCTGGTCACTCTATGGAGGCTCAGTTTCTATGAGGACAGATTAATAGGGAAGTGACATTTGAGGAGTGTTTTTGTTTTAAATAACAGGTTGACTTATTTCTGGCTAGAAAAGAAAAACATGTTCATTTAAGAGAACTTTGAAAATATTAAAAAACTGAGAAAATAATCCTACTGCTTAGAGATAATGTTATATTTTCTTAAGCTTTTCTATGTTTTACACACACACACACACACACACACACACACACACACATATTGGGTACATAGTACCGATAGTTCTATGGCCTGCTTTTACAGTATCAGATCATCTCATTATATTTCCTCATGCCATCAAAACTATCCCTTTAACTGGCTTTCTCAATCTGTGCTGAAGGTACACACATATGTTTACTTAACCATTCCATAACTATTGAACATTTAGGTGGTTTCCAGTCCTGGGGGGAGGCAGCTGAGTCTGGAGGGTTGAGTCATTCGCCAGCTTTGCAGGGGGGAGGGGGAGGGGCGCTCAGGCACTGGGACCAGCAAGTGCAGAATGTGGGGTCTCTGGGGAAACAGATGACAGCCCGACGCGAGGGTCAGGCCACAGGCTATTTGCTCTCTTTCATGGAAGAGGAAGCTAAAGTTCAGAAAGTTTAGGAGACTCCCTGACAAGTTCCCTAGAAGATGATTCTACCGGTTAGCCGTCTCCTTTCCCCAGTGTCTTAGTTTGAAGTCATTTGCACGTGGGAAGAAATCCCAGGGAAAGGAGCGAGGGGTGAGGAGAGAGATGCAGAGACGTAGAGGAGCCAGTGAAGGGGGCACACGTTACTGAGCCTGTGACCTGTGGGCAACCGAGCCTCAACCCCCATGGGGCTGAGGAACTGTACACAGTGTCCCCAGGAGACTTCCCCATTACTGAGGTGACCCCCAGGCCACGCTGGGTGTGGACTGAGGGGGCTTCTGAAGCTAGAGCCCTGGGACAGAAAAGCGGAGGTGCCAGATCAAGGGGGGAGCCCTCTGTGTGCACCAAACCATCTACCAAGCCAGGCTGAAACAGGAGGTGACTGGGGGTTCTGTGTTCAGTGCAAAAGCATCTGCCATGCTCACCCAGGGATTTGGGGGCCAGGATCTGCCACCCCCTCCCCTAGGAGACAATTCTTAGGAGACTGGGAAGGAGTTAAGAGGGTACATTTTTGGCAACATATCTGGGAGGGGAACATACTCTTGTTCTCCAAGGACGAAGCAAACCAGAATGGATGGGCTGCAGAATTCCATTTTTCTTACTATGACACTAGACGAGTGCCATTCGAAATAAACATTCCCGGGCTTCCCTGGTGGCGCAGTGGTTGAGAGTCCGCCTGCCGATGCAGGGGATACAGGTTCGTGCCCCGGTCCGGGAGGATCCCACATGCCGCGGAGCGGCTGGGCCCGTGAGCCACGGCCGCTGAGCCTGCGCGTCCGGACCCTGTGCTCCGCAACGGGAGAGGCCACAACAGTGAGAGGCCCGCGTACCACACACACACAAAAAACATTCCCTTAGTCCCGACTGTGACATGCCCACACTGGAGATTCAGACTGAGCTGGAAGCGAGCCCTGCCCCCGACCCGGCTCAGGTCTGCCCTGAGAGGAGGCTGGTACTGCTGCCGGGCAGGTTGCTTCCATCAGAGCACGAGGCCACCCCAAGGAAACTTCTAGGGGGCAGGGGAAAGGATGTACCCTGTGCTGAAATGCTACACAGGCCAGGCCATGTGCTGAAGGTTTCCATTCATTATCCACCCTCTCTCCACCCTTTCTGGAGAAGAGATGCCCTCCTTCCGGGACGGAGCTGCAACTAGTCCATCGTCACACCATTATGATCATGGTGCTGAGGGAAGTCTATGACTCTTTCATCTGATGGAATGGGGCCCTGCAAAATGTGCTCGTGCCCTTCCTCCCAGTCTTAAGTACTGATTGAGCACCTGCTGTATGCCACACGCTATTCTAGAGAAGAACGAACCCTTGCCCTAGGAGCGTGCAGTCACATACACCAGAGTCTTCATGGGCTGAGGGCCAACACAGGCCTGGCTCCAGGCGATGAGGGCGACCAGGCTAGGCTTGCACTGCCAGAAGGGACCAAGGAGGGCTTCATGGAGAAGGCGGCACCAGACCCTTCCTTGGACGGATCTCTGCTTTTCTCTCCTTCTCACTTAGCGCGGTTTATAATTACCCATCTGTGCACGTATCTTAGCGCGGTTCATAATTACCCATCTGTGCACGTATCTGAAGAACCCGGTCTCCTCCACTATTTCGAATAGGCCAAGAGGACTAAGTCTTGCCCGCCGCTGCACGGCCAGCACCTGCCACACCAGGGGTGCTTCACGCGTCTTTCTGGAGTGAACGCACAGTGCGGCCACGCTGGGCCCCGAGCAGCGCCCCCTTCCAGCAGAGTCCCACAGCCAAATGACAGCTCCACCTTCTACGTCACAGCCAGACAGGAATCTTGGGTGGGTCTGGGCTTTAAGAAGAGAAGAATAAGGAACTGGAGGCAGCGAAGGAGGGAGCAGAGAAGGCCAGCGGGTCCGAGACCTTCAGGTAGAAGCATTTTTGCTTATCATCTAGTCCTCCTCAGCATTATGACTAAGTTCTGTCCCAGAGCAGAAATCTATGACCATTGCCCTGGAAGCAGTGGCAAAATGCTGTGGGTAGCTGTGCATCACAAGAGTTATTGCAGCTCCCTGGTTTGTTTTTTTTTTCCTAAACCAACAATCCATGTTGACAGCAATTCTGTATAGAGAACCTATTAAAAGAAATTATAGTAAATCAGAGATGCTTAAACTCTCTGTCTGGTGTTGTGATTGCCTGCCTGACACTTCCACTGTAACTTCCTTTTGTACAGCCTTCCATTTGATTCAATTCCACGGATAATTATTGAGTCTTGACTATGTGCAAGGTGATGCATTGGGAGCCTCATGCCCGTTGCATCTTCCAGGCCCAGAGCATAATTTAACTTATGGACAAAAATAAACATGTTCAACAGAAGCAGAGAGTGACAGAGGCCACAAGAAACTGTACAGACCATTTCAAAGAAGATAGCATAGGATAGCTGGTACCACACATTCATTCATTTGTTTAAGTATACATTGAACAGTATTGCTGAGCAACTTCCCTGGGCCAGGCACTGTGCTGGGTCTGGGGTCAAAGGGATGAATAAGACCCAGACGCGGAGTCCGGCACGGTCCCTTAGGGGAGCCAAAGCAGCATCACTTAACCCATCTGGAGGTGGAAGTCAGGGAGGGCTTCTCAAAGGAGATGCTTCAATTGTTTCTTAAACGAGAAGTAGGAGTTCACCAGGTGAAAAGGAAGCAAGACAAGTAAAAGAGCTGGAGACATGAGGACAGGCACATTTTCAGGAAGACTGCTGGACAGGAATGAGTCTGTGAGGTGTTAGAGATTTAATCCAAGAGCCAGAACATACAAAGTGTGAATTTATTCCTGAAAGCAATGGGGAACCACTGTAGGATAAACAAAGCAGAGTTTTGCAAGTTTGCAGAAGGGCTCGGGAAAGATTCCTTAGTGGATCCGTCCAGGTAGGAGTCCTCCTGGGATATACCACCACGACATGGCAATTTGAGACTGGCCTGGGCTCTGGAGAAAGGTAGACCTTGAGTAAATCTCAGCTCTGCCTCTTATTTAACTTTTCTTCCCCTCTGAGATGGGAATCATAATTCTTAGCTCACGGGTTTATAATGAATATTAGATGACATAACACATATGAAATGCCCAGCATAGCAGGACATGCCTCAGTGAGCACTGAGTAACTGTTAGCCCACCCTTCCCCACCTTTCCCAGTGTGTGCCTAGTGACATGTATAAGCCCTGGGAGAGAGAGGGACTGCTCAGAGATGATCTCGTGAAACAAGCGTGACTTTGGCAAGGCAGCAGAGCTCAAGAACAAAGTTGGAGGAGACCTTTAAGAAATTATGATCTGTCCCCTTGTCTTGGGCTGATAAAGAGAGACAGGATTGTGAAAGAGGCAGTAGAAAAAGGCCCACAAAATGCTTCACAATGCAGAGGGATGTTTGGGGTCAAGTGGCATGGTGAGAGCACCCAGGCAAGTTAGAGAGGGAATATTCTGTGGGTGTTATAGAGCCTGGGAGGTGGCCTGGAGGCAAGGTGAAGGCCGGATGGAGATGGCAGAGGGGGTGACAGCCGTCGTGGTTTTAACGAGTGGTGGTGTTGCTGGTTAGTGGTGACTGTGGTTTGGATGGATTTTCAGAGGTGGAAAAAAAAATGGTGTTCAACACCTAAAGCACCTGGATTGTGGCCTGTAAATAATAATACCATTACCTGTAAAATGAATCAGGGTGCCTTGGAGAAATGGCCGATTGTAGCGCTGAGGCAGGAAACATATAAGATGAGCCTGGAACATCTTATTGCTAGAAACCAGTTAGGTATGAATTTCTACTAGATTAGGATCACATCAAAGAGGCTTCCAATGGCCAAAGGCGGTAACATTTGAGCATCAATAAAGATAAAAATTGCAATGGGTTCAAATGCATTAAGTATAGTGAAATCCATGAGTTAATAATGATATAGAAAAACAAAACCAAACACCTCTCTAGCCACCTCTGGAGGATGCTAGGAAACCCATTCATTTTTAAAACTGGTAAATAAAGTGAAAATATCTGACGTTTATCCTATCTTTCTAAATCAAACTGTACCTGTGTCGATCAAATACTTAATGAGGCAATGTTTATAAAGCATTTCAGCTAATAATGATGATGGAATAAATGAATTAGAACATAACTATTTGGAAACCCCTAATGAATGAAGGTTTCTAGGTATGATCACCAATGGCTCCTGACAAATGAGTGACAACCAGATGTAATGCCTCTCCTTCCCCCCACCCCCAAAGAGACATACCACCATCAGTTCTAGATCTACCTCCCAATTTTCAGGAGATGCAGGGGACAGAGGAACATGTTAGCTGACACCATCAAGATACAATTAGCAAAATCTAGACTGTGGGAACTCAAACGGTTTCTTCAACAAATTTTTTTCAAGGAAT
Source organism: Lipotes vexillifer (assembly GCF_000442215.2). Lineage (NCBI taxonomy): Eukaryota > Metazoa > Chordata > Mammalia > Artiodactyla > Lipotidae > Lipotes > Lipotes vexillifer. The sequence goes on along the minus strand of NW_006799037.1, from coordinate 2,893,449 downwards.
AAAAGAGATCTGGGATCATATCCATCAAGTGCAATGCATGGGGCTTATTTTGGTCTTGATTCCAACAAACTGTAAAAATAATAAATGAAATGATAGAAATTATGAGATTGAATAGCTGAAGATGTTAAGGAATTATTGCATTTTTATCTACATGTAATATAATTATCGTTGTTTCTTTAAAATCCTTCTCTTTAAGAGCGATAACTGAAATACATATACTGAAATGATATATCTGGCATTGTCTTCCGGCAGGGGCTGAGGATCAGATGGGAGGTATACATGAAACAAGACCGGCTGTGGATTAACCCTTGTTGAAGTGGGTGATGGTTTCACGGGTGTGTACCACACTATTCTTTCTACTTTTATATACGTTAGAAGTTTTCTATAGTGAGAAGTTCTTGTTTTCCTTTTTTTTTTTTTTTTTTTTTTTTTTTTTTTTTTTTTTTTTTTTTTTTTTTTTTTTTTTTTTTATGGTACTTAAGAAGTAGAAGGAAACGACAGGCTTGTTTCATCAAATAAGGAGGCAGATCAGGGCAAGCAACTAAGAATAAGGTCAATCTGGAAACAAAAAAATGGAACTAATATGGCAAGCATAAATTAACATTCTTAATGTATAACGACTTCATTATAAAAATCCATAATAACAGTCTATCAAAGCCCCTATGGAAGTTTAATAAAGCACATTTCATGGCAATTTATATAAAGAAAAAAATATATAATTATCTAGTAAATATAGGTGAAAATATTCCTCTTCATTGGTCTACGCAAGTAAGTGAAACAACAACGAAACGCCTCTCAGTGTCATCCATCTCTCTCCATCTCGTCCTTCCCCCCTTGTCTGCTCCACCCACTGCCCCAACCCATCAAAGGGAAACACCAGCTCTGCTCTGGAGCATCCCCGGGCCAGCTGAAACTTCAGGATCCCTCAGTCTCCTTCTTTCCCCTCAGAGTTGCTGGCTGGGACCTTTAACACAAGTGCTTTCCCAGAGGGTGTGCAAATGAGGGACTTTGGGGTTCACTGATTCATCAATCAGCTGTGAATCTGTGATACAAGCACCGTGGGCCCCGGGAAGAAGCGAGGTCCTCCCTACACATCTTCAGGGGAGCCAAGGAAACTGACTTACCACAGCCATCCCTCAGGCTCCCACGTGACTAAAAGTTGCTCACAGCCACCCTTTTTACTCCTTTATTAGTTGCGGTCTTTTCAGAAGCTGGATCAAAGAGCCCAAATTGATGTAACCTTTAACCTGTCAAAAGCTATGGGGTGGCATTTCAGCCCAGACATAAACCCAAGCGTGAATTTTCAAGCCATGTTTAATCTGGGTGGAAACCGAGTGGAAAGTCTTGCCGAGAACTTGCATGCACATCAATCAAACCCATTTCAGCTCTTGCCTTTATCTGTCTATTCCAAACTATTGGGGGGAATTGCAAAGGCCCATTTAGGCATTACTGATTATGAGCTCTTAAAGTAAGAAATTTGCCCAGTTCCTATTACTGTCACTAATGAGAATTACAACACCCTCTCTGCTCCAGCTATGGAGCAGAGCTGGCTGTTAGGTCTCGGGAAAAGCATTCAGCAGGCTAATAGCTCACGGAAGCCAAAAGCTTCTCGCTACACTTTCAGGATGCACGCTTAGATTTACCTTTACCCAGGAGAAGAGGACAGCAAGCAGTAAAATGAGGTCAATCTGTTCTTTCAAAAGTCCTTTATTTCTGTGTTCATCCTCATCCCCTCCCCCCCAACCCCTAAACATCACACGCACACACACGCGCACACGCACACGCACACGCACACGCACACACCCATCCCTCCAGAGCTATCTCTAACAACAGAGCTAGGCTAATGCAGGCCAGGTTGACACTAAAAACCTTCAGAGGCAAGAGGAGGGGCACCTACCATCTCAGAAGCCCAAACACGGGAGATGCACCAGGAACTGGCCAGGGCACCCCCAACAGAGAACCTCCCCTACCACAGCACGTCCAACTTCGTCCAGGCTCTGACCCACCTTTAGGGCAAAATGCCCCGCAGCCCATGGTCTAGGATTTCAGCCACAATCATGGTATCTTCTGCCCAGAGCTGAGCCCTCCCTGCGGTGGCTCACAACCCTCTGCTCTCAGGCCAATTTTCAGAGGTCCGGAGGTCTACGGAGCTATAGGATCTTTTCAACCATTTCCCGAGGAGAAGGCTGACTGCTCAACACAACTCTCAGCTCAGCACATCAGTTGAGAACAAGTGGCTGCCTATATAATTTAATATGATGCCACATGGGACTCACAGATCTGCTGCAAAGCAAACGTGATTCTAGCGCTTGCCTCTTGGCAACTGCAAATCTGGAGTGGCTGCTTGTTTCTGTTCAGGCTGGGTATACACCTCAGGCAGAGATGGGCAGGGTGTTTTCAAGGGGTTGATGCTGGGGCCGCTGGGAAGTGAGTCTCATCTGGCGGATCTAAAATTTCTCACTCTGCCACAGACTCAAAGTCATAAACATCTCCTTAAGCAGAGGCAAGGTGTGAATACAGCTGGGTGACCCCAAGCAGCCCTGGACACAGCCTGAGGGCCATGCTGTGCCTTCAAGCCTTGTCTCAACTGTGGGGAGGGAACCCATCCTTTCAGGAAAGATAACCTAAACCCACAGTTAGGTAATAAAATGGGAAGTTATCTGCATATACATTTCCAGGCATGAACTTATCAGCTTAGGCATCTGTTAAGCCCAAGAAGAAAAGGTTCTTGTATTTGAATATTTGTCACCATGGCCCATTGGGTTTGTTGGCTGGTTGGTTTAAGGCAAAGCCCTGGTGGGGAGCAGCGGGGAAGCTCTGGTACTGTGCACCTGTTGCACTCATGAATGAAGCAGGGAGGTGACCCAGCACTGGCACCTCCTCAGATGTGGGACCAGTTCATGTGTGCCCTGGTGGACTACTGAGAGACTCAGGACTGGTTCCCAAAATGCCAGAGCGTGGGCATCAGCAGGGATGCCCACCACTGTGATCAGTCGTCCAGAACTCTGTGCCCAAATCGTCCTGCCCCAGGGGTGGGGAGAGACTTAGCAAGGGGACAAAGATGGCTTCACTGAGAGTCAGTCCTGTGGAAAAGCTCTGGGCTGAAAGGAGGGACCATAGCCAATTAAGCGGGGGATTCTTACTTCCTGTTCTATCTGACCCCAAAGACCGAGGAGTGGATTGTGCTGGGAGACAGCGCTGCAGAGGTGCCCGAGGATGCTCAAAAGCCCAGGAGCATCAGACACCTGGAAATGGCTACAGGTGCATTTTCCAGGGCAACATGCTTTGTGCACCCAAATGAAGCAGGGGGGTGGGGTAGGCCCCAGGAACTGATCCAGACCCTCCCTTTTAGTCCTCTCTAGAAGGCTAGCAGCTCCAGGTGACGAATGAGTTCGCTGCAGTTGTTGTTTGGGGGGTGAGGTAGCAGGAGGCTATCCGGGGTACTTTTTCCTTTTGGAAAAGGGTAATACTCTAAGGTCCAACTGACCACCTAAAAACCCCGGAAGGAGAAATCCTGGGATGTAATTACTATGCTACCCACGATCATTTGAAAACGGAGCCTTTTCATAAACATCAGCCTTTATGTTTATCATCCAAGAAGGACCATATTCTTCAAATAGCTAACACCTAAAAGGCACAAAGTATGCAAATCTGACTAACATTTTTGATTAATAATTGTTATGTGGCTGGCATTAAGTCAACCATGCACACATTATCTCATTTAATCTACGGGATACAGAATTCATAAAAGTGAATTTATGTCATACCTGATGCCTAACGCATCAGAATATGTAAAAGAGAAGTCCAGAAATAGCACTGCAGGACTGGACTAAAAGGTTTTGATTCACAGCAAAGGAAATTTAATTAAAGCATGTAATGTCCATTACTGTCATTCATAATCATGTTATACCTCCGAGAAATAATACAGATATAAAAGTCTAGAGTTACCTGCATGTTTGATGTAAATAGGATAAAATTATCTAAGTTCTGAAAATATCCAGATATCAGAAGGAAAAAGAATTATCTCTACCTAGCGTCATGTGTCATCAAATTTCATTAGGTAGGGACATGAGTATCTAGCCACAAGAAAGCCCATCCCTCCTCTGAGAGCAAGTTGTAAAAACTTCCAAAGGTGCCTGAAAATCTTGGGTTTAACACAGTCACGATTTTTTTTTTTTAGCTCCTATAAACAATCAGACGCTCCTGCTTGTTTTGACAAGGCTCAGGAGAGGCCAGACAGCGAATACTCTCAGCCCATCCCCAATACTTTTTGGACTCTATATGGTGATAAGGACCAGATCCTCTCACAGGGCAGCTCTGAGGTCCAGTGGAGGGAAAGAATCACGGGAAAGCTCCAGGGAAGAGAAAACATGGCACAGTTGCCAAGCCACAGCTAGGTCTCAACAGGTCCATCTATGGGCATTGAACACATTGCCACTTCATTCCCTTGTCCCTTCATCTCTTTCGGAGTGCGCACTAATTGCCAGACCTAAAGCTGAACAGTGGAACCACTCGGGGAGCAAGGGAGCAGTAAAACCCTTGCATTCTTAGGATTACAGTATAGTGGGGGAGATGAACACTCATTTTAAAAACATACACATTCATAAAAACAAGGCAAGTTCCACCAAGACAGTTTCTGCAAATCTGAAATGCGTCTTATAAGACTTTTATTCCATGAGGTCCTGGCAAAGATGAAATAAAATATACAAAGCCCTTGGCTTAATAAAAATTAATAAAAATTCTACTGCTACTAGGATTACTATTCTTACTACTAGTGAGTGGCTTCACCAGCTACTAGCTGTGTGACCTTGGGTAAGTTACTTAATTTTCTCATGTTCCAGGTCTCCCATTTGTAAAACGGGATAACAATAATTCCTAACAAAAAAGATTAAATGAGCTAATATGTAGGAAGTGTTTGGAACAATGCCTGGTACACAGTAAGAAATTGATAAATGTTAGCTGCTAGTGGTGATTATTATTTTGCCAGAATCGAAGACACCATGTCAGCTCATAACATGCTTACAATCTAGCCCAGGGTTTCTCACCAGAGGCACTATTGATGTTTCGGACTGGATAAGTCTTTGTTGTGGGGCTGTCCTGTGCATTGTAGGGTGCTCCGTAGAATCTTGGCCGTAATCTACCCAGGATGCCAAGAGCACCTGCCCACCCCCGCACCCTGCCCCCAGTCCTGACAACCAAAAATGTCTCCAGACATTGCCTAATGTCCCCTGGCAGGAAAAACCGCCCCATAAAAAAACCCACTGGTCTAGCTGGAAAGTATAATGCACCGAGAGGAAGGGAGACAATGCAGAGCTAGCATCTGTGGTCATGAGGAAAAGAGCATGGGTAAGTCCACGAGGGAGCCCTTCAACAGAAAGTCAGGGAGGGCTGCTTCCAAGAGGGGGCTGTAAATGGCGCCTCGTGGCCATCTTGAATCTGTGTCCCTTTTGCTAAACATAAAATTTGCTTTAGCGAGATTTCAGATTTCAAAACGAATTAAACATCATGACTAAACCCAAATAAAGCAACTATAATACACTGAAGATAATTTTCCATTACCTACAGTTCCCTCCTCTCACCAAGATCCTGATAGAGCTTCTTGGCTAAATGTTACCCACACGGATTTAGATAAGCTGGGGAGAGAAGAAAAGGGAAAGGCACAGGGAAAGGGAACCTTCTAGGTCACCCCTGGAGAACGCGGGAGCAATGTCCACTGACATCTGTGGAGATGAGCCCAAAGTTTAACCAAGTGGCAGCAAGTGAGTCCGCTTTCAACAAGAACAGTGTTTGGCCCACACTGGCTCCCAGCCGTTGCATCCCATCCCATCCCCATGACTCAGACCAACTGACCCTCATCTGTAACTCAGTCCTGCCCCAGTTTCTAGGATTCCAACTTGACCTGAGACTGTCCTGGGCTCAACAGCATTATCATCTGACCCCAGAACAGTGCTTTATTCCAGTACCGGATGGAGTTTCTTATCTAGACCATTATCAAAGTTCTTCTTATTGACCTTCTGCTTTGGTCCCTGTTGATGAATCCCTGTCCAAGAATCTGCCTGGCACCCCATCCCAGAGCCCTGCCCAAGTACCCCTACCTAGTGTCTGGGGCTAAAAGTGTCCCAAGGCTACCATCTGCTTTTCTACACATCTGAGCATCGTTCCCCCAAGTTCCTGTTGCTGTGCTCCGTCTACCCACTGGGACATCCTGCTACTTTGTTTTGGGCACTTCTTTGTTGCTGTTGATTTTGGGGGACGGTGATCAGAGATTACTGTATCCCATGCTGGACAGACTGCATCTTCACTGTTAGCATGTGGACCAGTAAACTGAGTGCAATCTTTTCCCCGAGGAAGAGTCAGATCCAAGTCCCATCCCTTTCTGCCTTCCTCCTTCTTTTTTGGTACCGGGCCACGCCCCAATATGACCAAGGGAGATCGCATTCTCTGTGTTTGGTTATCTCTGTTGTGTGGTAAGTGAATCAGGCTGTCTCTCTGCACATGTGACTCAATTACAATGTATATACATGATAAACCAAGTACCTCCTGTATGCAGGGTACCCTATTGGGTGAGAGAAGGGGAAGAGAACTAATGCTTATGGAAGGTTTATTTTGTACCATACATTCATTTACATGCTTTATAAGATTATTTAATTTTAACTCACAGCCACTCCAAGAGGTAGATACCATCATTAACAGTTTCTGTATCAGGAAGAGAGGCAGTGAGGCATCAGTTAGGATCAGAGCAGTGGTCCAGCTGACTTCAAAACTTATGCTCATTCCTTGAAAACCAGGAGTGTTTTTTGGGGGGTTTTTTGTTTTGTGGTACGCGGGCCTCTCACTGTTGCGGCCTCTCCCGTTGAGGAGCACAGGCTCCGGAAGCGCAGGCTCAGCGGCCATGGTTCACGGGCCCAGCTGCTCCGCAGCATGTGGGATCTTCCCTGACCGGGCCACGAACCCGTGTCCCCTGAATCGGCAGGCGGACTCTCAACCACTGCGCCACCAGGGAAGCCCCAGGAGTGGTCTTTTTGATGGGTAACTGGAACCCTATGGGGTTTCTATCCTTTCTTCCTTTCTTTTTTTTTTTTTTTTTTTTTTTTTTTTTTTTTTTTTGCCTTTTATAAATTTTCATAATATATATGGCATCTACTTTTGGGATTAGTGACTGAACTCACAGCACTCACACAAACTGTCCTTGGCCTCCTCTCTCAGGTTTTTTCTGCTATGAGAATTCAGGTTTCAAGTGCTTTCCTTGAGGTTACACAGAAAATGAAATGTGGAATTTCCATGAACACTCTCAAGGGGTCTGCGTACAAGAACTTATTACACCTTTATGGGAGCCACTGTCCCATCGAGCAAGGTGCCAGTGGGACCTGGGTTTCCCAGAGGAAGTTAAGTCACCAAAGCAGACTGGGACACCACCTACAGGGCTCAGGGTTCAGCAGTGTGCCTTGGTCCCTCTCTCCCTGTTCCCAGAGATCAAGGAGTCGGCTACACATTGGCTGCAGGTTTACAGGAGGAACATGGGGATTGGCATTTGTTAAGTGTCACATTTGCACAATGAACTCCCCACCCTGCTCCCCTTTTTTTTTAATTTAATTTTATTTCTTTTTTTATACAGCAGGTTCCTATTAGTTATCCATTTTATACATATTAGCGTATACATGTCAATCCCAATCTCCCAGTTCATCCCACCCACACCCCCCCTGCCACTTTCCCCCCTTGGTGTCCATACGCTTATTCTCTACATCTGTATCTCTACCCACTCCCTTATTTTTTAACAGATTAGAATTTAAGGCTTTAAAAATACCACAAAAATATACACTAGAGATCGACTTGCTTTTTTTCCTGCAGTGGGGGGTAGTAACTAGATTGATCTTTATATGGATAAACCGGAAGCGCCTTCATGGTTGAGTTTAAATGGTTATGTTTGAGGATGTGAGTACCACATAGAAGGAATCTCATCACCTGTCAGAACCAGGTGTGTGGGTATTCATGGGTCATATTCAGCAGGGAGAGAAAAGAGACAGAGAACAGAGGGTTCCACAGCCGAGGAATACAATGCTAAATAGGAAGCAGCTACCCCTTCTGTACAGAGATCCATTTAAAGAAGCAACCAGCATCACCCCTGACACTTAATCTACAAACCTATAGGAGTCAGACCGTGTTCTTACTTTTCTCATTATTTTTATGGTAAACTGGGTTACATTTAGAATGTCTAAAACCAGCAATAATGAACAATGAGCCAGAAACCACAGAATACACTTTTACCTTAGAAAACTGATGAACTGCATATTTTAGATTCCTATCTGATCCTTACAATTGGACAAAACTAGCTTTCACATGGCTACATCATTACTGCCAGATCTTTAATATCTTTAAATATATCTTTAAATATATCTTCCCTCATGTTTACAAAGTGAACATATTTGATATTTTAATAGTATAATATTTATCCTAGACTATTATATTTAAATCATCACACAATTGTTGGTAAATTGGGTTGTCTCAGCGTAGGTAAAACTATATACGTGTATGTATGTGTGTGTGTGTGTAGATATACAGTTGACCCTTGAACAACATGGCAATTAGAGGTATCCACCCTCCACTTAGTCAAAAATTGAATATAACTTTACAGTCAGCCCTTGGTATTTGTAGTTTTGCATCCGTGGATTCTACCTACTGCAGTGTAGTTCTGCAGTACATATTTATTGAAAAAAATCTGCATATGAGTGAACCCGTGCTCTTCAAACCCATGTTGTTCAAGGGTATATATATATATATATAGTATACTTTTTTTTTTTCTGATGTTATTTCCTTGGGATATATTTCCAAAGGTGGGATTGTTGAGTCAGAGTCAAGGATTGCTTTTGTGATCTATTTTACATAGCATCATACTGTTCTCTTCCTGAAGAGAAAAAAAAAAGATAATTTTTAATGCTTTCTGCAAAGTATATGTTCCCACAAAGCCCTGTTCATGTTACATTTTATAGCTTTTGTTTATTTTTGATAATGTAAATAGGTGTGGTATGGTAACTCGTAGTTGTTTTAACTTGAATATGTTAAATTACCTCCCTGGGATCTGTTTACAGTGAATGTTTCTCTTGTGTGAATTATCTACTCATATCCTTTGACCATCTGTCCAACGAAGTCTTGATTGTGCCCTTTAAGATTTATATAAAACTCCCCAAAGTGTCTGGATGGTAAGTTTTAGCTGTTATGTTTATTGTGACTATTTCCCCAATCCGTTGCTTCTCTTTTTACCTTTTAGTTTTGTTGATTTTCTTTGTACAAAAAAAGAAAAAAAGGCGATTTTTAAAAAAATGTAATTGAAGCCATCAAACTTGTCACTGATAATTTCTTCAATTGCTTCAATAGTCAGAAAATTGTCTTTTCTCAACAATTGGGATAAGTATACCATTAAAAAAATTAGCTCTTTAAACCATCTGGCATTTGTTGTGGTATAGGGATACAGTGACCATATTTTCTGAATCAAAAATTGGAACATGCGATCTGACAAGTGCCAGTATCCTTTTGGGCAAAATGGGACAGAATATTTGAAATTGAGACTGTCTTGGAAAATTGAGGACATATGGCCCCCGTATGTATGGAGCAAGCTGTTATTTTAAAGGGACAGCGCCAGACCCTCTTTTCTCAGCTCCTGTCAACTCTAAAACAACAGAGATTTTTAGCCTGAGGCTCACCTCACCTGAATCCTGAGCCTCGCTTTACTAGGGCAGATAGGATATTGGTAGTGCCACTCCCCTCAGAAGGAAGGATCCAGAATTGGTTACGCTGCAAAAGCCTACTGTTGGCCCCTCCAGATCCATCGTTCCCCACCCTCTCTCTGCCCAGGAATGGCTGCATTAATGGGGGCACACCTGCCTTTTGCCTTCAGCTTAAGTTAGCCCAATGGG
>NW_006799037.1:2871551-2883504 GCF_000442215.2 Lipotes vexillifer | reverse complement strand
AGGAGAGAGAGGGGAGCGGGGGTTATTTATTTCCTGATTCCCTTGCGGTGGCGTCACCATCGCCTGTCTGTTGGGCGGCCCTCCTCGCACCATTTTTTCTACCTCTGAAATTCGGTAATCACTCAGGCCCAGGAGTGGTAACAGCTCCCTATGACTACTAGCCCCAGGAGGGAGTATACTTAGCTCACTTCTTTTAGATAAACGCTTTATTAAACTGTACTTGAGTTACACAATTTGAGTGTGCAGGGACCTTAACTGAGACACCGAGTATCCAGGGGGTCTCGGTGAATAAGTACATGCAACTGCAGTAAGTTTTCCCCAGACCCCATCACTAAGTTAAACCACCACCATGTTTAGTTCCCTTCTTGAAGCACGGCCCTCCCCTAGCCCACAGCCTACTTGACCACTCTGCCAGTCCCTTCCTTGGAGGACAGGACCTCTCACCTCCACTCACACTGCAGGACTGCTCCATCCTAGACAGGCCACCAGGCACTACTATCCAGTCACTCACACGATCTTGAAATCCTGAACTTCCTGTCCTGGTTCTACCTCATCCCACCTGCTTTCTCTTCCCCCAGGCCAGGGCTAGCGGTCAGAATGCCTCAAGGTTCACCTAGGTGGCAACAGCCAGTGGCTTCTTTCTTCAACCATTAAGCCAGAGACTGTAAAATACCTTTAAGGCACAATGGGCCAGTGCCATTATACATAAAAATCGGTTGAGTCATTGCAAGCACAGGGTGATAATCATCTGAGCTGCCCGTTCCTGGTCTCCTGCACCTTTGTTAGTGGGGGCCCGTCTCTTCTTGGCCCTTGAACTGTGGCTCATGGTGCTGTCTGGAGGACCCTGCTATGACTCCACGCCTCACCCACAGATGTTCCCATTGACAATGTGGATTCCACTTCTGCCAAGTTCATACCACTTGGGGGCAACACCGACATGCCCCACTCTGTGGGGAAACCATGAGCAGAGAGAAGTCGGGGGCAGGAAATTCAAAGCACACAGTGCCGGAAGTGACGACCTCTAGGCTCGGCGTGGGGGTGGTGGGGGGTTCAACAAGGCCCCGCCAAGCCAGGCTCAGGACTATCAAACCACACTGAAGGGAGGAGGCAAGCAGGAATGAGATCCCGTGACAGGAAACTTGGGGTACAGACAACAAGCAAGTGGTGATCCACATGCTGGAGATCTGGCAGTGCTTTGGAGAAGCAGGGCTCAAGCTACAGCTTGAAGGTAGAGGAGGGGAAGAAAGTCCGGAAGCAAGGTCTTAGGGACAGAAATCAGCAGCAATGGTCCCTATATGAAATCACTGTTGGCTGAGGGCCCGGGGAGGGGAATCAAAAATTATGCCACACCTGCTTCCATCCAAGTACCTATGTGCTCCTATCTGATACCCACTAGGCTGCATCTCTGATTCCCCAGGTCTGGAACAGGGTTGAACAAGAGCAGGCATCATAGGTGCTCGTTGAATAAAGAAATGAATGAATATACTTGATCCTGTTATTGCCAAAAGCCAAGAGTTCAGCTTTCTATCTTTGAATCCTACATCTGCAGGGGAAAAGTGTCACCCAAGAGAAAAAACAGTTTGTGATGGATGCTTTTAAGAAGATAAGTCAACAAGAATCACAAAACACCTGGATAATTTCCCAATGGCTATGGAAACTGCCTTTATTTCATTCAGGGGCTGTGGCAGCCCTCTGCCTTCTACCTCATGAAGCTTTGGGGCAGGCTCTTGTCCCCCTCAGGTTCTCAGACTCAAGCTTGGCATCTGGTTTCTCAGGGAGCCTGGTGGGTAGCTTGTTGGAGCTCTGCTCTTAGGATGCACTCCCGAGAGCTCAACCTGGGTTGCTGTCTAGGGCCTGAGGCTTCTGTCCTGCACAATGGTTGTCCCTTCCTCCCTTTTTAAAGCAGCTTCAAGCTCCTAGTGTTAGATTTATTGGCCTTGAAAACACAATGTCTCTCCCTGCATTTCCTCTACCTGTCTTGGGCTCCGCGTTCCTCCTCTTTAGGTCTCATCCACCATCCTAGGTGGGAACCTCAATGTCTTCCTATTAATAGCGCTCCTATCATACAATCACTTACATTTGCTTAATGCTTTACAAAGCTGACACGTGCATCTTATTCGATTCTGTAACAATCCTGCTAACTAGGCATCACGATCTCTAATTGACACTGAGGCTCAAAAGTGCCAGGTCCCCCAGCAGCAGCATCAGGCACTACCCAAGATCTAGGATTCCTTATCTTCATTCATAGCTGCTGCCTTCTTTCCTCTTCTCACTCCTTGCTATGACTCCTCTTTCTACTGACCCACGTCAGTAGGATCCAGCAGAGCTGATGACCTCCTGCCTCCACGCTGCTGAGTTGGTCCATGCGTCCAAGAAGGCTTGGACTAGGCTACAAGGGGTGAGAGGATTCTTCTGACTCTGAGCCTCTCTGATTCTATAATCTCACGATCGTTCAACCTGCCAGCAATTTGCCACAAAGTATGCTTTCTCTCTCAAATCCCCCCAATTTACTACGTCTTGACACTCAGCTCTGACGATACGTTTTTTTGAAGCGAGGCAGTGAACTGGATAGCAATTCCATATCTCCGATTTCCTGGAAAATTGTGTTACATTGGGCAAATGAAGAGCTAACAGCAGCAGGGAGAAAAAAAAAAATCATAAAAATGTAGCCGTTTTTGTTTTAGCCTGCCTCCCTCAGCAGATTTGGTCAGTGACCTCTCTCTGAGTCACGAAAGGCTATAAAACTTGCTCTGATTTACATTTGCAGGAAACAGAGTTTACGTCTTGCATTTTTCTTAAAAAAATTTTTTTCATTACCAAACCACAGTTTATTCTCTTCTCTGTGGAATTTCTTGATAATACCTCAAGACGAAAATATACGTACAGGACTTCCCTGGTGGTGCAGTGGTTACGAATCCGCCTGCCAATGCAGGGGACACAGGTTTGATCACTGGTCCAGGAAGATTCCACACGCTGCGGAGCAACTAAGCCCATGCACCACAACTACTGAGCCTCCGCTCTAGAGTCCGCGAGCCACAACTACTGAGCCTGCGTGCCACAACTACTGAAGCCCACGTGCCTAGAGCCCGTGCTCCGCAACAAAGTGTTGTGGCCACCGCAATAAGAAGCCCACGCACTGCAACGAAGAGTAGCCCCCGCTCGCCGCAACTAGAGAAAGCCCGTGCTCGGCAACGAAGACCCAACACAGCCAAAAATAAATAAACAGATTTATTTAAAAAAAGAAAATATACGTACATAATACTTCTCGGCTTCATGGTGTGCTTTAACCAAAACCACTCATTTCAACAAGAGCCTGTAGGCTTTAAGCCAATTACCCCCAATGTATTCTGTAAGCTATAGCTGGATGGTCCTCTCCTCATCAATTAAGTCATGGGAAAAAGCTCAGGATCACCAATGATGTCACTTAGAGAGTGATCCTCAAGGAAAAGCATTAAAAAAAAAAAGTTTTCTACCCGAGAGTTTAGAGGCAAGGGGCTATTTTCATTATTTTTGGCATCTGAAGTATGGCAGATGGTCTAATCCTTCACATCTCTACACTGAACTTTCTTCCAGAGGAAAAATAAAGAACCACAATTTAGCAGAGGTTAAGAAGACAAAGTTTATAACTGCAAACCACCCCCCTGCCCACAAAAGCCTAGGCCATTTGGATTATGGCCATTGCTCTTTAGTTGCAAGAAACAGACCCCTATTCCACCATTCCCTCAAGCTAACGAATTAAAGGAAATTAATAAAATAAATACTGTGGTAGTCGGAATCCTAAAATGGGCCCTCAAGATTTTCTATCCTAAAGCTAGGACTATGAATAGGATGAGATATCATGTCCTGATAATCTCAGGTTACAAAGCAAAAGGGATTTTGCAGATGCAATTAAGGGTCCTGGTTAGTTGATCGTGAGTTAATCAACAGATTATCTGGGTGAGCCTCACCTAATCACATGAGTGCTTTAAAAGCAGAGTTTTCTCCTGCTGGTAGCAGAAGAGGAATTCAGAGAGCATGTGGGGGGCTCTCTGTTGCTGACGTGGAGAGGCCACGTGGCAAGGAACTGGGAGTAGCTTCTGGGAGCTAAGAGCAGTCCCTGCCAAAAGCCAGCAAGGAAATACAACTCAGTAACTCAGTCCTACAACTGCAAGGAATTGAAGATTGCCAACAAGCTGAATGAGCTTGGAAGTGAAATCTTCCCCGGGCCTCCAGATAAGGGGCCAGTCCTGCCAATTCCTTGATTTCAGTCTGAGACCCTGAGCAAAGAAGCCAGCCCACCCAGACTTCTGACCTATAGAACTGTGAGATAATAAATGGGTGCTGCTTTAAGCTGCTAACTTTTTGATAATTCATTATGCAGTCAGAGCAAACTAATACAGATACCCAGACAAGTCCATTGGACGAAACAAACACAAACCCCAATACAAATACAGTCAGGCCACAATGCGAAAGAGAAGCCCCCAGGCAGTGAAACCTTCTCTGACACCTGGACTCTCTCTCTCCCTAGCTTCTCTTTTGATCTTGACCAACTTCCCAGGCTTACACGTGACGAACATGGCCGTCAGCCCAAGCCTAACCGACCCACGGGGCCAGAACCTCTCTCCAACCAAGAAAGTCACTGTGTCCTTAGTTCAGATCCTGAGAGAGAAGCTGGTCACTTTCATTCATCCAGCAAATTGCACATGCAATGTGTTAAGAATTGTTCTAGGTTTCTAGGTGCTGTGAGGACACAGCCATGAACAAGACAAACTCCTGCTCAAGGAGGTTTAAGTTCTATGAAGGGGAGAGACAAGGAAAAGGCAAGCATATATGTTAGGGCAGCAAAGATAGGTTGTAAGGGAGCACAGAGCAGGGCAATGGGATAAAGGGAAACAGGAAGTGCTATTTTTAAAGCGGTGGTCATGGCCCTGGGGGGGAGGGGAGCATTTTAACAGAGATTTGAGTGACCGTGAAGGAGCCGGATATACAAACACATGGCGGGGAGGAACGTTCAGGAAGAGGAAACAGAAAGTTAAAAGGCTTTGGGATGGAAATTCACTTGTGCTGTAAAGGGAACACGGAAGCCAGTAGAGCTGGAGCAGAGAAAGCAAGGGGAGGATGCCAGGAAATGAGGTGGGAGTTGTAGCCTAGGCCAACACAAGTAGAGAGGACGGGCCACAGTATGGACTTCAGAAAACCTTTAGAGTTGACTGCAAGGCACTGACATGGATTGGCTGGTCTTAGGTCAGAGAGCCAAACAAGGTCTAAAATACGGCCTCACAGGCCTGTCCCTTCAGCTGGGCCTCCGGTGCTGTCCTTTCCAAAGAAGGGGGATGGGTGAGTTAGACTAGACACCTACTTCGTGTCCCCGTTATAGCAAGAACCAAAGTTGGTTAATTCAATCATGTTTCTACCACCTCTTAGAGGAGAAGCCTGAGGACTAAATCAGAAGAGTAAAGTCCGTAGGCAGGAATATGGGTCATTGGTAAACTCAGTGAGGGTCTGTACCAAAGGCTCCTCCCTACAGAGACAGCTGGGCCTCCTTCCACTCATGCCATGTGGTTTTGGAGAAGAATCAGCAGAATCATTGGCCAAGAAATGGTCCCACACCCCATTCATCCTCATGTCTTGAGACAGAAGAGGGCATGAGGACACCTTCAGGTCAGACATCAGGAGAGGGGCTCCAGAAGAGTTACCGTTCATTAAGTGCCCCAGCAGAGTCTCCTGTGCCACATCCCCAAACCCGTCCCCTCTCCATCCTAAACACAGTCTTACTTACATAGCCTCTCTTTTCCTGGGTCGTCAGTCATTCTAGGCTCCATGGTGCCTACCCTCACCCCATTCTTTCTCAATCTTCCCCTAAACTGGATGAGCCAATCCCTAACCCTGAACTGCCTCTTCTTTCCTCTTTCTTCCCATTTTGGTCCAAAGTTTTCTGGAATTGATCCAACAAACACTTATTGGGCACCAGCCTCATGACCTTATGCAAGGCAGGAGGGATTAAATCCCTGGGTTCAAAATCTGATCTGCCACTGGTTAGCTGCCTTGATTTGGGCAAATAACTCAACCTCCTGAGCTTCTCCTGTGACACGGAGACAGTAATATCTACCTTGAAAGGGTGTTCAGGGGTTAGGGTTATTAAGCAAAGTTTGCAGCACAAAGCTGGACACAAAGTAGGCCCTTGGTGGGTGTTTGTTGAATAAATGAATAAATGAGTGACAAGCGTTGAGTATACCTGATGATTGGATATTGATGAAACTGTGATGAATGCTTCAGCAGAAGTACCAGGTCCAAGTGTGAATGGGAAGAAGTGTGCTGCCGTCTTTTCCTCTTCCTCTCTCTGCCTCCCCAGGACATTCTCCACACAGGCTGCCCAACCCCATTTCTGTGCTTCAGCTTCGGTGTCTTCCCCACACGTCTTCTTCGGATGAACGGCCTCCTCCTTCTCAAAGAAGACTTGGTACCAAGGATGGCCCTGATGCTCTTTCTTTTTCACCCCACGTGTCATCATCTCTATATCCACCCCCCAGGTCTGCTCTCTAACTTCAATTTAATTTAATTCTGGTGAACAAACCTTCACTGAGCACCTACTGTGTGCAGGGCAATGTGGACATAGAGATGAAAAGGCCACGGTCTCCGTGCAGAGCTCATATTCTAGCAGGACGACCACCAAGATGGCCAGTCTACACAGTACCATGACGGCCAGTCCATGGGACAGCAGCAACGTGCGGGCTGATTAACCTCTGGTGAGGTCTGGGAGTTTGTGGGAGGTTGGGAAGAGAAGGTTTCTCAGACGAAGGGATCCAGGAGTTGAGCTTCGAGAATGAATAGGACCTTGCCCAGCAGAGGAGGGGAGAGCTTCCAAAAGCTCACCTCCTCCTTCCCAGGGACTGTATACCTTTTTTTTTTTTAACTAATTTTTATTGGAGTATAGTTGATTTACAGTGTTGTGTTAGTTTCTGCTGTACAGCAAAGTGAATCAGTTATACATATACAGATATCCACTCTTTTTTAGATTCTATTCCCATATAGGTCATTACAGAGTAGAGTTCCCTGTGCTGTACAGTAGGTCCTTAGTAGTTATCTATTCTATATATCGTAGCGTGTATATGTCAATCCCAGTCTCCCAGTTTATACCCCCCACCCGCCTCCCCACAAACACATTGATCATTCCTTTAGGAGAGGAATGCTTTTCTGAAGAAAAGCACCAGTTTCTTTTTTTTTTTTTTTTTCATTTTCAAATCATTGCAGACTGATACTTTGCAATACATGATAAAAATAAATTACTAGAAAATGATGAAATAACAGAACATACAAAATGCAAGCACAGTGATCACATGCTCAGATGGTGCGTGGATATCAAATTGCTGTAAAAGTTTCTCCTCTTGTGGTGATGGTAGCACAACAGTGTGAATGTTCTTAATGCCACTGAACTGTGCACTTTAAAAATGGTTAAAATTTCTGTTATGTATATTTTACCATAAACAAAAGTTTCTCCTTCATTTTCATAATACCCCCTGTAGGAGTTTTGGAAAAGTTGAAGTTACTTTTTTTTTTTTTTTTTTTTTTTTTTTTGTTATGGCCTCTCCCGTTGCGGAGCACAGGCTCCGGACGCGCAGGCTCAACGGCCATGGCTCACGGGCCCAGCCGCTGCGCGGCACGTGGGATCTTCCTGGACCGGGGCACGAACCCGTGTCCCCTGCATCGGCAGGCGGACTCTCAACCACTGCGCCACCAGGGAAGCCCGAAGTTACTTTTAAGTCATTTTGTACTTCCATCTCTGTGATACTATGATTTACAAAAGGAAATATATATTTGGTCTTCATACCCATTTCTGGTACAGAGCTCTTAAAACCCTTGGAATTTCCTAACTGATAAAAGCAATACTGGTTTTATATTCATAACAAGCCTCTTTCGATCACACCTGAATTTATGCTAATGGGGTGAATTTATGTTAATGAGGACAGGGGCTGGTTGTCAGGGGAACCGACCACTAGATTAGAGGGTTGGAATTTATCCTTACCCCCTGACCTCATGGGAGGGGAGAGGGGCTGGGGATTAAGTTCAATCACCAATGGCCAGTGATTTAATCAATCAAGCTTATGTAATGAAGCCTCCATAAAAACCTGAAAAAGGATGGGGTTCAGAGAGCTTCCATTCTGTAAACATGTGCAGGTACTGGGAGAGTGGAATACCCAGTGAGGGTGTGGACGCTCTGCACCCCTTCTCACACGCCTTGCCCTAAGCATCTCTTCCATCTGTCTGTCCCTGGGCTGTACTCTTAATAAATGGGTAATCCAGTAAGTAAACTGTTTTCCTGAGTGCTGTGAGTCACTCTAGCAAATTACTTGAACCTGAGGAGGGGTTTGTGGGAGCCTTCAGTCTATAGTGGGTCAGAGACACAGGTAACAACCTGGACTTGAAATTGGCATCTAAAGTGAGGGTTGGGGACGGGGGCGGGGGGGGGAACAGTCTTGTAAAACTGAGCCCTTAACCTGTGAGGCCACTGCCAGGTAGACAGTATTAGAATACAGTTGAATTGTAGGACATCCATCTGGTCAGTGGCCACTGAGAATTGGATTATTGCTTGACAGTGTTGGAAAACACACACTGGAATCACCAATATGAAAACTGTCACTAATGCTTTTCATAGTTTTTTTTTTTTTTTTTTTGAAATAGTTTGCACTCCCATCCTTTCCTTCCCAACCTAAGCCTGTACTTTCCTCAGATCAGGGTCTGGCTCTGCAACCATCTGTCTAATGTCCTCCCTGGCCCCATCCTCCCAATCAAAAATGTCTCATACATGAGGAAGCTAAACTAATCTTCCTAAAACATAGTTTGCATGTTCTCACTCAAAAATACTTAGTGACTCCCTGGGGCCTTTGGCATCAGTTTTAATTCCCTCACCTAACTTTAACAGAAGCCTATGACTATCACTCATTACTTGCTCTATACTAACAGGAAATTCTATTCCAGGCAGCCGAAGGTTCTCCCAGGCCACTTGTCCCATCTACTCCATCACACACTGATCTCTCTATCTCCAGAACTCCTGCTCCCCAACCTCAATGAAACCTGGATCAGATATTATGACTGAAATGGCTCTAACGGCACGGTGCGTGGTTTCAACCAGTCTGAGGACAGGGACCAGTTCTGCTCACTCTCTCCTCGACTCTTTTTTTTTTTTTTTTTTTTCCGGTACGCGGGCCTCTCACTGTTGTGGCCTCTCCCGTTGCGGAGCACAGGCTCCGGACGCGCAGGCTCAGCGGCCACGGCTCACGGGCCCAGCCGCTCCGTGGCATGTGGGATCCTCCCGGACCGGGGCACGAACCCGTGTCCCCTGCCTCGGCAGGCGGACTCTCAACCACTGCGCCACCAGGGAAGCCCCTCTCCTCGACTCTTGATGCTAGCGCCAAAAAGGAGGATATTAAGTAATTTGGGGTGAGTTGTCAGCTTAATAGTGACCTAAGAGAACACCACTATATCAGTTCAATCATCCTACTGAATTAAGGCTAGCAAATCATAACATCTTCCTAAGATGTGCTTTATCCCTAATCCTGGGTAGAAAATAATGTTATCTATTTTGCAAATGAAAACACTGAGATACAGCCAGGAGAGAAGTCAGTTGCCCAAGGTCACACAACTGGTAAGAGGGAAAAAGGTTTTGAAATATAATGCCTAACTCTAAACCTAGTACCATTTCCACTGTACACGCCAGCTTTTAAATGGCAGCTCTTCTCCAAGTTCTAGGAACTGCCCATTCAGCGTCCCTGATGGCCTATGAGAATTTCACACCCAACATGGTAGTGCAAACCCTACGCGGATGCCATGGGGCTTGCCCATCCAGAGCCCACAGGCACCGGCACATGCTATTGCCACCAAAATGAACACTTTTCAGCCCTGAGACCCATGCCGTCATCTTAGAAGCAGACCGTTAAGCACCACTGGTCACCTAGCGTGTTTCCCTTCCCATCCGTGTTGAACGGGAAGGATGTTTTCAGAAGTGGCCTTTGATAAGATCAACCCTGTTTGTTTTTTCCTATGTTGTGGGATCAGGGTCACGGCTAGAAGTGAGGAGAGAGGGGGCAGAGGATGGGAACTCAGGGAATAATAATTTTTAAGAACCAAGGAAAAGGGAGAGTCCGTGGGGAAAACGGATGAAGTGTTTGGAGAAGGGGGAACCCTGAGAGATGCCTGTCACTTGGAGGAGTACTCCAAGAGGCTGACAGCTGAGGAGAGAGCACGTGAAACGAAGAGAGAAAATTTGGAAGTTGGGAGGTCACGGGTTACCTCTGCTGGAACGATTTCAACGGGAGCAGAAGCCAGACTGCAGTTTGATACATGATTAGAAACTGCGAAAACACAGTGCTGTAGATGGATTTTCAAGACATTTGCTGAGTAAGGGGGAAAAAGGAGCTGACTGAGGAGAAAGGATTGGGGTGGCACTGAGGGCTGGGGTAATGTTAGAGTCAGGGGTTTGTCCCAAGTCATTTACGCAGATTATGTGATTATCTCCAGCAGCTCTTAGCAGGCCTGTGGCAGGCTCAGCAAAAAAGGCCTTGGGAGTGAATTCAGGCTGGGGATTGCACAGCTGGAACAGTGAAAGAACAAAAGGAGTTGGGGTGGAGGTGGGGAAAACTGAGGGTGCTGGAGAATGTGGCTGAAATAATCTACAACTGACCGGGCTGGGGTGTGGAGGACTGAGGGTCTGGGAGAATAGAGGGTCAGGAGCTAGAGGCTGGCGAGCACGTCTTCCTGGGAATTAAGAGATGGTGACGTGGAAGGTTGTGGGCAGGGAGGGGACGCTCAGAGGGCAAGCGTTCAGGAGTCCAGACATGGGAGGGAAATCACGTAGTGGAGTGGATGGAGCAGCTGTGCACGCAGAGAGGACAGAGGAGATGCACGGCTGGTGGCCAGCTCAGTAAGGAGGCTGCTGCGTTCATGGGGAGGAGGGGCGTGTGTGACAACCCCAAGAGCTAAAGTCCTCGGTGAGCAAGAAGCTTCCAGGGGCTCGTAACAGATGGGAGTGGGCTGATCAGCCTAAAAGGAGGTGAGGTTTCAAAGGAATCATGGGGGACAGTGAGCTACAAGTGTGCATGGAAAACCAGGGAAGTGTGGGAAGAAAGCCGTGTCCCAGAGACAGGCCCGGGTTTCTGGGAAAGTGCATGAGGAACGGGTTCAGGATGTCTGATGTTAGGGAGTTTCTTGACTGCAGAGCCAGGGCTCCAGACAGAGAGCCTGGTGGAAGGAGTGCGTGGAGCTGAACTGGATGGAAATGAGAAGACAGAGAATACAAGTGAGCAGAGGAGTGGGGCCCCACCTCGTGTTGGCCCCTCGTAAAGGGAGGGCAACCCAGTCTTCTGCTCCGAGGACCGGCAATCATTTCACAGAGGCCCGGAGCAGACGGTGGTGCCCCGAGTGCGGGGACCCTCTTGGCCCTCCCTCCCTCAAGCTGACCTGCCAGCAGAAGTCCCATCACCCGATGGTGGTCATAGCCACAGGCAAAGGCAGCGAGTGGCACAGAGAAGGATGAGAGGCGAAAGCCAGCGTGGCCTTGGCAATGGAGTGCCGGACGGAGGAAGATGGAGGAAAAAAAGGGACTTCATAAAACCTAGTTTATGACTTTGGTGGGAGAATATCCCTCTGAGGGTTTAAAAAGGCATAAATGCCTTTCTAATCCTAAAAAGCATGCCGTAAAGGAAAGCACAGGCCTGTCTCAACAAGCTCCTTCCTAGCTGGGCCCGTTCTGGGTAGTCAACTCTTCTGTCAGGCTCAGAAATACATTCTCAGGAATAATGAGGGCCTAGTTCTAATTAATTGGGCCCAGCTTGCAGCCGAGATAGCAATCAAAGCAATGGGAACGCAGAATTGACCCGCGCAGAAGGCTGCAAAATGCCACTCATTGCTCTCCTTTGGGGAACAGAGGGCTCAAAAACTGCTCCCCGTCAGTATGTTATAGTTGCGCACCCCCCCCCCC